>NW_028318110.1:3100000-3400000 GCF_062004578.1 Staurois parvus | reverse complement strand
GGTCTCAGTCTGTCAGAGTTTGCTAGAACTGCTGACAACACACCCAAGATGGCAGCACCCAGCAGAAGCCTCATCACTTTTAAATGTCTGCACAAGGGAGGCTTTGCAGGTGAATAACATGCATAAAATGTGTTAAATGTACATATATTGTTTTTTCCTAGATACCTTATTGGGTTTTGAAATTGGATTGAAAAGCACAAAAAGCATACAAAAGACTTTTACACTTCTTATCTGATTTGAGTTGTTTGAGATATAGCAATGAGACATATTAAGCATCACTTTTAAGGAATGGGTTAACTAAACCAAGAGGTCTTGGAAGAGCATCCATAGGGAAAAAGAAGACATATATCATCTTGCAATATTGATATTCAAGGTCAAAGTAGCAATTAGATAATAAAACAATAGTGTGCAAAAAGCAAGTTGTTTCTACGTCTTGTGAATCAGTAAAAATTAAGAATTTTTAAGAGTGAGATTTACGAAAAACAGTTTTAACAGTTATGGGATAAGCAAAAAGTATGATCAAGAGACAAGTAAATATATGTGTTCATGTGGTTTGGCACCACTTAAAACAGTCATCAGATAACTAGTGATATAGAGGAAAATAAAGGAAAGGCCTGGAATGGATGAACACGGATCCCAAATTTTATGAAATGTATTTAGGCATTCTCTGTGTTGAAATATTATTTTTTCTCTGGGTAAGATAGTATTGATTTGGACAAATCATTCTTCTAAGATAGGAGGGAAAGGAAATAACCATTTCAGTGCAATCCTTTTTTCTAGCAAGAAAGAACAATCTGGTTACTGGAGCTATAACTTATGGTTGGTATGCCTCCTCATCTATTGCCACTATGATACACTGGAGGTGATCCATAGCAATTGTCATCTGGTAAGTAATTTGTATAACAGCCAATATCAGAAAAGTGAAGGGCTCCTCCGTGGCATATGATCTACTAGAGCTCCCTAACATATTGGGCAGTTTGGGGTGTCCCAATGGTTCCACCCAAACAACTTCTGGGTATGATAAACCTTATGTACAATAAATAGCTACATTAGCCTCTGTGATGGTGACAGACACTAAAGGTATCATTCCAATGATTGTTGCCATCATTTTTCTGATATAGTTCCTAAATCTGTTTTCCAACCCCCTTTGCATGGAAGATATATTTAATCTCCCATATTATTATGCAATATTCAGTATAATTATTAAACAAATCCCTTCATTTTAGAAGAAAATGCCAGTGCATCCAATAAGGGTGTGGGCGTCAATGCGATAGGGTGGGTTTTAAACTGTGTCATCAATGCGTGTCGCAGTTCTAAACACTGGTAAAACTTCTGCTTAGGAATCTGAAACTCTGATTACAAAGTCAGGAAGGGCTTAATGGTAACATTAAAAGAAAAAAGTTTGAGAAAGATATTTTACCTCTAGTGTAAGCCACATGTCAAAAGCTGTTAATTTATCAACTTTCCCCCAAATCCTAATGTGCCATATATTGAGGGGTATATTGAGTATATGACATGTATTGCATAATCTGTCTCATTTCAGCCCATATTTTATTTAAAAGTCTAAGTGTTTGTAACCCCACTATTTCATAATTAAAATAAATTAGAGGATATGGCAGGATATTTGTCTGATTGAGTAGGTACACGTCTTTCATTGGGATCTTCAATCCTTTCCCCAACCCACTGTATGTTGCAATGGTGACACTTAAAATACATTTTAACATTAGGTAGCACCAGACCACCTTTATCTTATGGCAGTTGTAGAGATGAAAGTTTGAGACAAGGGACATTACCTTTCCAAATTAGATCCCTGAATAAAGTGTCAATCTTTTTGAACCAGACCTGAGAGATTCATAGTGGTGAATTATGTATACATTATTTCTGGTGCCCGGATCATTTTTATTAAGTTTACCCTTCTCACTACAGCCAATGGTATTTTTACCCAGCTTCTACTCTTGAGTTTGAGTTTGGTTAGGAGGGTACTATATTCAATTGGGTTTAATTCCCTAAAGTGGAGCTTATCATGATCCCTAGTTGTTTAAACACATGTATTCTTATAGGAAGATTTTTGTTGAAATTAATAGTCTAGTGACAGAGTCTCTTCTAATTTTCAAATGCAGTTATAGAATGTCTATGTCGAAAAAGTTTGCAAAATTACTTTTCATTCAAACACCAAATGTATCTGAAGTTACAGCCCAGGTTTGGCAAGCAGAGTCAGGGCACGTTTACTTCAAATGATCACTTCTAGACTGCTTCTACTCTTGATCTTTTGAACTAGGTACAAAGGAAACAGAACTCTCGTGCAGTGAACTCATATAGCTGCATCTGTTTCAGTCTACTGGAACAGCTGTATTTACATATTGCTGCCTTGAAGTGAAAACTTCGTTTTTGCAAAGGAATGAAAATAAATCACCTTTCTATTTTCACAAGGCTAAAATACTCTGGCCATGTACTGATGGGCTTGGAGTCCAGGGGAATTTCAACATCTCCACTTCCCAAGTTGTATATGTAAACGAGGTTATTGCGCTTAATCGCGAGACCCAGGTAGTCCGATTTGGCCTATAAAGAGATAAAAATAATCTTGTTTATATATTTTAATAATTTGCCCACTCAAAATATTTTTTTCTTAACACAGCTGTGCTATGGTGTTGAAATTGCAAGAAGGCGTAATGATCTAGGGTTGGATCAGTGGCAGGGTCTCTCACATTTAGCTTGCTGGAAAGCAAAGACTGGTGTATTAGAAGGAAGGAGTGCCTACTGGTTACTATGTTAGCAGCATACCATGATTCAATACAAAGATTGATAATGCTGGTGGGAAGCAGTAGCCAGTAAATGATGTCACATTATGGTGATACCAGGGTTTCCAGTAGAAGCTGCTTCCTGCTCACACTTTTAGTTTTCACGCAGGAGAGCCAAATGTGATTGGTATCATTAACGATGCCCCTACCCCCTCCACCAACTCAGTGGCTGCATAAGGGAAAATCCAGTGATGAAAAAATAAAGTGTGTCTGTTTAGTGCCTCCTAAAACCAACAGATAGAAGCGCTTGATGAAGATGTGAAACACAGGCTCTAAAGATAATAGGTGAACTGTGTAAATGATTTGTCCTAGACCACATAAACCACATCTTTGATCTGAAAAAAAAAGCTTCCCAGATTAGTACATTTTCCAACACCAGGCCGATATATTATAGAAATTTATTTTTCATTACAGAAAAAAAGCTGCTTAAGTTCCTGACTTTATGTTACCTTACCATTTTTGTAGAAAGGTGTCCCAATAGAAACACTTTGGTGAGAAGTAGGTTTTAGTAAGAAAAGTGGACTAAATTACAGCAACAACAACACAATCAACATTTTAGATCAGGCAAAAAGGACAGCAATAAAAAATTTGATTTTTTCTTTATGACACAACCCTTCCCAACTGGCTGTGGGACAAGGTGGTACAAGACAATTGATGATGGATACTAAAACCCATTTAGTATCACCAAAACATAAAAATGGTACACAATGTTGAATTGATAAAAGTTCACAGATTTCATCCTCTGGCAAATCAACCTAATCTAGGTGGAAACTTAAAGACTCAATTTGCATATCTCTGGCAGTCACACACAGCAAGTGCCACTTTGTCTATGATGTCCTCCAAAAAATGTTTTTGTCTACAGATACAGATTTTTTGTAAATAAGCAATGGATTTAGCCCTTTAAAGGGCAGTGGTTGATTGGAGCAACATTTTTCTTCATTTGGTTGGACAACTGGGTAGGTTTAAAAGGGTTTCTTTCATGGGTAAAGTCTAACATACCTCACACTGAGGTTGATTTACTAAAGGTAAATATGCTGTGCACTGCAAGTGCAGTTGCTTTATATCCAAGGGGAAGCTCTGAAATGAGGCGAAGCTCTGCTGATTTCATATTTTTAATGATGTGTAAGCAAAAATGCAGTTTTTTTTTTCCATGCATGTTCCCCTTAGATCTAGAGCAACTACTCTTTCAGTGCACTTTCAGTGCACAGCCTATTTGCCTTTGGTAAATCAATCCCACTGTGTAGTTAACCTGGTGTTGTATCACCATGTGTACCTCTTAATTAGGTTGTAATTGTAAATTTAATTAGTAAGGATATTTGGTGTGAGAACTATTAACACAACGTGCATTACACGTAGTTCTACTGATCAGTATAGAGAGTTGCTGCATAAGTATTGACCAGATTAGAAAACTCATATTTGCAGCTGTGAAAGGTGGCCAGAGCAATACACAATTTCCTGATTTTTAGTTTACCTGTTATTTATGTTAATTTTTTTTAATACTTTCTTACATTTTTATGTCCGAGATACATAATAAATCTGTCTTGAGGCTGTTGTTGATGTGCTTCTGGATTAATATATAGACTTATGGATGAGTAGGCCTTAAGGTCATCAAGGTTTGTTTTCAGATTGACATTAACTGCTGATTTACCACCAAACTTCATTGATACTTGAACCTGAGAATAAAAATGGCAGTTTATTAAGTGGCTTAGTTTAAGATAGCATTTTCTTTCAGAGAGAATCAACAAAGGATGCATTAATGTAGAATTACTAAATGAGTAGAGAATGTTCTTTTAGGGGTCCTTTCAAAAAGTAGCTGTATGACCTTACTGCAGCCACATTGCTTCTTACAAAAAAAAACCCTGCCACATTTATAATGTCGGTGGAATGTTAGTAAAATAAAGAAAGTATAAAAAAAAACAAATAATAAGGAAAGAGGAGAGCCAGGTCACATGACCTACAAAGAAATGTTGAGCAGTCCCTTGTCCATTATGCATTAAGCAGAGAAAACTCCAAAGGACACCAAAGGCTTCACTTCATGACCCGTTGTTTATGAGTAACCTTGCGGAGTATAGCGAAGAGCAAATAGCAATATCTGTTCTCTCTTTAAAAATGTCCTTTCTGGTAAAGAGAATATAATGATATTGTGTTCACTTCAACTAGCCCACCTTCTGCAAGTCAAAATCTTTTTCTCTTAAATTCTGGTTCAAATTAACATTATCTACTCTTTTATTAAGTAATTTCAACAATACACACATATTTTATGTACGTTATATTTAATTCCATTTATTATGTGTTTTATGTTATGTCTGCTATTTGCTTCTTATAAAGATCTATGATGGTATACAAGAAGATTATTAAAAAAAAGAAAAGATATAATATTATACATATTGACAGTTTGATTATGAATACAGGTTAAAGGAAAAAAACTGAAATGCCCACATACCTTACTGGCAACACTTCTTGTCTGGGCAATGAGCTCACGGATACGAAGAATGCTGGATGAAATGTTGTCTGATGGAAACTTGTGTTCCACAGTGTGCAGTTTAGTCAGTAGTAATGGCATTACCTCTGTCAGGTTCTTCACTTAATTTCCAAGTAAATGACATGGGAAATAAGATTGATAACACAAATAGGTTATAATAGAGCTATGTTATGAAGAACACCAAAATAAAAATGAACAATCATTGTAGGTGAAAATTAAATTGTTTTTGCAAAATAAATAATTGATTATGTGGAAAATAAACAAGTTGGTGCTCTTGGGGTTATTAATAGGGGCCTTATAATAATGATTTGGGTTTGCCTTCATTTATTTCCTACCACCACTTCTAGAAGTATAGAATGGTGAAAAATAGGTAGATTGGTGAAAAAATACGAAAAGTATGGTGAAAATGAACTTCACTATCCTGGGCAAAGAAATTGAGCTCTCCTTTACTGAAAATAATGAATTGCACATAGTTTAGGGTAGTATACATCTCAGTGAAATGAAAAAAAATAAAATTATTATTTTAAGGAAGTTATTTATTATAATATAGCTTTCACTAGATTGTTCTAATATTTTTCAAAATATGAAAAAAAAAATAGATTTCTAGTCTCTTTGACATAGTGACACATGCCCAGGTGTGTCGTAGTTTTGCCTATATTGTTCCCGGCACCTATTGGCTATGTGCTGTGTTCTCCCTAGCGTATGCTGGATGTTGTGCCAATATTCACCTCAGCATCTAAACGTTTTGCACCAGTTGTCTATCTGGTATCCAGAAGAATTTATGCCTGGCAAGTTCTGGATGTTGTGCCCATTTTTCCCCTAGCATCTAATTCTCTGTTTCATACCTCTTTATTAAGATTTGAACTCCATGCCACTTAACATTTGTGCATCCATATGTTAATAGCATCAGAAACAGATTGGTTGACAAACAGTTGTATGAAGCAAGGATGGAATAAAGCGTATTATGGGTTGGAGATGAATAGCTTAGCATCTAGTTGTTTTGGTACCTGTATTCTGCATCAATTGGCATTTATAACCAAATTAACTTTTGACATCTAATGGTTTTGTGCCATTATTCTGCCTAGCATTTAGTGTTTTTTTATGTCAATAGCCACTACATGAAGTGTTTACACAAGCATTCATCCACAGCAAATCCTGGTGTGCCTCAATGACAAATCAGGGTTTGATTTTATTTGTGCCATTTGGATCTACTTGATAAGGCCAAGAGCAATGTACAAAGTGTTTTAGCCCACAAAAATCAATATCGATTCATCTTTAACCAACCTTATTATGTAAAAGGTTCATGTACATTGTGTGTCATCAGTGTTCATATTAGGTGAGCCTGTCATACATCAAGCACTTCTTATATATGTTATTTAGCTAAATGGTTCAAATATTGCAGATTATAGGCTAGAGCAGCATGTTCAGCAAGACAATTGATTACCTGTTTCACCAGCTGCATTTACAACAGAGTTGTAAGCAGAAGCATCAAAACCTGAATTGCTTAGGTCTTCTTTCCACATGTTTGCATTTTTGGACATTGGGTCAGTCATCTCCGCCACCATGGTAGAAATATTTAAAGCTTTGTCTGCTATAAACTTTGACTTTTCAAGTCGTTTTCTGGTTTCATCTGTGTGAAAAGTGCAAACAATGAAAAAACATATCTGGAATTTGGTTTTATACAGAGAATAGTTGAAAATTTCAGTGTCTTACACTATTGTAAGAAGCAACCGGATTAGTAGTAGTCCTCATATACTGTATATGAAAATTGCTTCTACTTCTACATTTTCATTTGCTACAGCTTCTTAGGTCTTCAGTTTCTCAGCAGGGCATGCTTTTCAGCGTCTTTCGTTGTGAGAACAATGAGAACAATGGAAGCCCAGTATCTCCAGTACTGAGGCAATTTTAGACACAATATTTTATTAAGAAAAGAAAAAGTAGACAACAGCTATTACTCAACTTATCCTTCGTGATGCAGGAAAATGCAGTTTTTGAGGGAAGAGAGAAGTCTATGGGGTTGATTTACTAAAACTGGAGAGTGCAAAATCTGGTGCAGCTCTGCATGGTGGCCAATCAGCTTCTAAATTCAGCTTGTTCACTTAAGCTTTGACAAAAAACCTTGGAAGCTGATTGGTTTCAATGCACAGCTGCACTGGATTTTGCACTCTCATTTTACTAAATCAGCCCTCTTGTATTAAAAGACATATAGACTCCAGAGAGAGAGATATCCTTTTACCCCTGTACAAATTATTAGTAAGACCTCATCTGGAATATGCAGTTCAGTTTTGGGCACCAATTCTCAAAAAGAATATTGGGGAACTGGAGAAAGAACAGAGAAGGGCAACCAAACTGATAAGAGGCATGGAGGAGCTCAGCTATGAGGAAAGATTAGAGGAACTGAATTTATTCTCTCTTGAGAAGAGGAGAGTAAGGGGGGATATGATCAACATGTATAAATACATCAGTGGTTCATATTGTGAACTTGGTGTAGACCTATTCACCCTGAGGTCATCACAGAGGACAAGGGGGCACTCTTTACTTCTGGAGGAAAAGAAATTTAATCTCCAAGCACGGAAATTGAGAGCTGTGAAAATGTGGAATAGACTCTCTCAAGAGTTGGTTCTGGCCAGCTCACTGGATTGCTTTAAAAAAGGCCTGGATTATTTCTTAGATACACAGAATATAACTGGATACTAACATTTATAGGTAAAGTTGATCCAGGGAATATCTGATTGCCTCTCGGGGGTTCAGGAAGGAATTTTTTTCCCTGCAGGAGCAAATTGGATCATGCTTTGCTGTGTTTTTTGCCTTCCTCTGGATCAACTGTGGGTATAGGATTATAACTTTTTTTTTTTAATGGTTGAACTGGATGGACTTATGCCTTTTTTCAGCCAGACTAACTATGTAACTATGTAACCCCTATGGGTCTTGTACACACGGTAGTGTTGTGATGCTTTGTCTTAGAATAAAATAAGTGCATGCATCAGTTTTGAATGAATGACCTTCATTTTCCTAATTGAATGAGATATGAGGAAAAAAAAATCCACAATTTTACTTGCTTATGATTGGATGATTGAAGTGACCACAGCTTCACTTTACTGATTAAGTTAAGTAAACATCTTCCTTTAGTAAGTGAACATAGTGGTGTGAACAATAGACTTCCACAGAGCACTTTAGAAAGTAAGAAGTAAGTCCTGCATATCTTTTATCTTTAGCAGCAATACATATATATGGAATCGATTTACAACAGTGTCAGATATGCCCCACTCACCATCATTTGTTAGTTGGAGTTGATCAATAACATTTGCCAACCTGTCACTCAAGTAAGTTTTTCTGGAAGTGGCAGCTTCAACCCGTTTTCTGGTCTCAGTTAAACCTAAATTACAAGATTTTATGAAATGAATAAAACAATCACAAAGGACTATTTTACTTGATGTTTTCAACACCAGCAATGTGCTAAATAATGTATCTTGTTCTGATAACATCTAAGCACTTTGTAACTTGGTAGAAAATTATATTTTATGCTACTTTAAAGCATTAAAGAATATGTAAACCAAACATTTTATATTCCTGATATTTGCCTGCTGTACCACGTACTCGTGTGAAATGTATCCTGTTCTGTTTGTTTTGCTTCCTTTATGTGAAATCCCTGGTGTTCCTGCCAGTCCCTCTGCTTACCTAATAAAAACTGACCACTCTTAGCAGACGAGCACAGTGTGGTCAGTTCTCTAGTCCTGCTCTCCTCCAATGATCAAACCCGTCCTGACATGCCCCCCCTTCACAGCCATTCACTGAAAAGATCACGGTGCTGTTGATTCTCCTCCCCCAGCTCTGTAAGATCATTATGCAGCTGAGAACAGAGGGAATGATGATAAAAAAAGGGGAAAAAGGTATATATATATATTTATATCTATACACAAATGTTTTGCCTTTCATTTCTATTTTAAACAGAATGGGTTGTTTTACAAGGTGAGGGTTTACATATACTAAAATCATAAGACTGTGCTGTAGTAAGTGACCATGTACTTACTGATAAGCTCTGAGTTTCTAAGGTTGTTAGCTTGAGCAATAAGTCGATTACTTTCTCCTCTCTGGTAGGTAACTTGGTTATCGATACCATCCACAGCCTGGAAGGATATTTACACAATACCTTGAGAATTTCAAACAAGCTGCAGTTCTGATATACAATTCTGTGTAATCACACCAAATGCATGAGCTCCAGAAAGATCAAAACATATATACGATAAATTTAAGCATTCTATCAAATAACTCAAATGCTTTGCTGCAGATTCTGTTCCTCTGCATACCCAGCTACTGGTGCTGGCTCCCCAAGAAGTCTGTCCTTTGCTAAACATGCAAATATTGTAGAGAAAGGCAAGCTATGCTCCAAGATAAAAGCAGATAAAGATATTTATTAATCCATCTGGTGCAAATGGCAAAATCTCCTGAATCTCCACCACTGACGCGTTTCACTCAGAAATGAGCTTAATCACAGAAGAAAGCCGGCAGATCGGTGTAAATCAGTGGTTGCTTTTTTTATTGTATGCAGAGGAATACAGTCACAAAGATGTTAACACATTTCAGCTGTTCAGGCCTTAAAGTGTTACTAAACCCAGGACCCTGCAATCACTATATGTGGTCTCCCACAGTACACACAACATGGAAATGCAATTATTTTAGTAAATATAAACTGCTAAATATCTTTTCTCATCAGCAGTATATAGCAGTCTAGTGACTTCTATCAGTCTCCATCTAAACACTTGTTAAAGGTTGTAGAAGGAGTTTTCATTGTGCTCGAACTGTCCTATGAGGCTGCATAACCCCTGACCCTCTGTCTGGACAGTGCTGATTGGCCCTGTGCTGATCACATGCACTCTCCCAAGAAAAGAAAAAACTCTCTAGCAATACACACCAAACTGAGCATGTGCAGAGTGTGCAGAGTGCCTCCTAGAGCTTTATACTATCAGCAGGTGGACTGGGGACAGTAAAAGAAGGGGAGCAGCAGAGAAGACAGGATCAAACAGCCTTTTTACACAATGCAGAGGCAGGGGCGGACTGACAATTCATGGGGCCCCCGGGCAATAGGGGATCATGGGGCCCCTGTGTCCTTGCCCAAACTCAAAAAAGCCTATGAAAAAGATACCAGAGGCATCTCATGGGGCCCCCTACTGACCCCGGGCCCTCGGGAAATGCCCGAGTTTCCAAATGCTCAGCCCACCCCTGTGCAGAGGATTAACCCCTTAGGTTCCACAGTGAGTATACCAAGCATGCTTTACTGCATATACAGACAGTTTTTACTGTTGTGGGTTTAGTAACACTTTAATCATGTAAACTACAGCTGCACTAAGTGCTGGAGGGTGGAGTGCTCTGTACTCCTGTGCTCAATGCAGCTGTAGTGGCAGGGAACAACAGGGTATTTTAAGGCATTTGCAAGCAGAAAGCAGTCACAAATTATAACATATGCAGGTAGAGGACCGGGCCTGGAGTTTGCATGTACTCCCTGTGCCTGCCTGCGTGGGTTTCCTCCGAGTACTCCGGTTCCCTCCCACACTCCAAAGACATGCTGCTGGTAGGTTAACTGGCTCCTGTCTAAAAGTATGTGTATGTATGAATATGAGTTACGGACCTTCGATTGTCAGCTAAAGATAGAGAACTGATCCAAATGTGATATATATATATATATATATATATACTTACTGTATATATACATATGTACCTGTAATACCATATATATATATATATATATATATATATATATATATATATATATGTGTGACTGTGTACCTGTAATAAACAATAAAGGGATTGAAAAGTAGGAGACTCTAAATGGGGCTTAAACCTGGATGCATCAGAGTCAATTTTAGGAAAGTTAGATTTTTTTGTTCAGTCCTTGAAATGTTAAGGTAAGCCACACCTTTCATCTTTGTTTAGCACATAGCATATGAAAAAGATATCCCTGTCAGATAAGTCTTCAAATGAGTTTGTGTTTGTAACTCCTGCTCCTCGCTATTAGTACCCAGTTTAGGCACACCTTCTTTAAGACTGATTTCATATTTCTGCAGCATAGAAATGATTCAAGTCTTTGTTCCCCCTCACCCTATTGCAGTACAGTATAAGGTACACAGCTACTATGAGGCTTTGTTCCAAAGAGGAAAGACACATCTCCATAGACTGCATAATCAACACATTAAAAGCTCACTGCAGAGCAATGTGGATAAATGAGCTGACATTAACACCCGAGAACTACAAGATCACAGTCATGGAATGCTTAGGAACAGGTGCTGATAGCAACAGGGATTCAGTAAACAGTGGAAATCATTGTGACTTACATCTTTAGCCCTGTCAGCAGCATTCACAGCCATAACAGATGTCTCATTGGAATCTTCAACAAGAGTTACAATTTTCTCATACACATTGGAGGCTTCAAGAGCTTTTTGGACCAATCCATTTGTGTCAACGTTCTTCAGATCACTGTTATTGGGGAAATGTATAGTGTAAAGACTGTAAATATTTCTCTCTGAATCTAATATATGTCTAAGAAATTTCAAGTCTAATCTATATTTACTATAATTTAATATTCTTTTCTATTAAATTAAATATTTACAAAAAACTGCAGTGATGTTATTTTGTCAGTAGAGACATTTCTGTTTTAAAACCTATTTCCAGCCACAATTTTTTTTTTGTTTTTTGGGTGACGGGAGGAAATGTTAAAATTCCTTTAGATCCTTTCAGTTTGTGACCTTACTGGGGAGATGTTCCCTCACTTCATGTACAATTGATGCTAGTACAAGAAAAGGAGGTTTAAATGATAATGGTACTGCACTAGCATATTTAGATACACTAACAAACTGAAGTAAGACTCCAGCTAAGACTTTTTAAGCAGTTACAGCAACAGTTTTGTTCATTTTTTGATAAAAGTTTTACATAAATAGATAAAAGCTGACCATTGGAAGCACCCTTGTCAGTGGTAAAAGATTTGTCCAGGGGCGGACTGACAACTCATGGGGCCCTCAGGCAATAGGGGATCATGGGGCTCCTGTGTCCTTGCCTAAACTCAAAAAAGCCTATGAAAAAGGTACCAGGGGCATCTCATGGGGCCCCTACTGACCCCGGGCCCTCGGGCAGTTCCCGAGTTTCCAAATGGTTAGTCCGCCCCTGGGTTTGTCTTAACCCTGTAATTGCTACATCTGCAGGACAGCTTGTTCTGTGAAAAACCACAGACCTATTGACAGGATCACCAGATAAAAATAAAGGAAAGAAAGCCTAAAAAATGCATGCAACCATCTAAGATTTGGTAAGCTGCAATAAAATAAATGTATGCTTTGGCTTTAAATTTATTATGGGATTTCAACATAATTCAGTCCATTGGAGGATAATAGAAGGGGTTCACTCAAAACAGAGACATAGGGGTTGATTTACTATAGGCAAATAGGTAATGGAATTTTTACTTTGCAAAGCAAATTTTCCCTTAGCTTGTGAATATAGTAAACATTTAATTTGCAAGGAATACGCAAGGAAAACAAAAATGGTATTTCTGTTTGCACATAAATGCTTGATGGAAGTAAACAAACCTTGACCTCATTCACTAAGCCAAGAAAGCCTCACTTGCAAAGTGAATCTATTTACCGTACTTTTAATAAATGAATAGTGTAACGAAGAGAGTTATAATTATAATACAGATTAAACCTCAATTAGACTTATTTGGCCCATGGAGGCTTTAGCACTGAAGAGATTTTATATCTCACTCAAAATCCAAGAAAAAATTTTCATGGATAGATTACTTTATGGTCTCTGAGGTTTTCTTGGCTGGTAGAGTTAACACTACACATCATAATATATTCTTTTCAAATCACACCCCAATATTTATGATATTTGGTTTTGAGAAAGGTAGAGAGGTGTCTAGGAGGAGATTTCCAATTTTTCTGTAAGAGAACAATTTTTAGACCATTCTTGATAATGAAGATACACAAGTTTGTTAGGGATAATGAAATACAATATGATCCACCATTATTCTGACATACATTAAAGCCATTCTTGGGGGACATATTATTGCTTTCTGAGCTCTGTAGTAGAGTGGACATTATCTCACCATGCTGAGATGTAGACACAGACCCCTTTAACTCCTTTCTCACAACACCCTGGGTTCCTGGACATACCCAGGGAAGATACACTCACTGGCCACTCTATTAGGTACACCTTACTAGTACTGGATTGGACCTACTTTTGCCTTCAGAACTGCCTTAATTCTTCGTGGTATATATTCAACAAGGTGTTCCTCAGAGATATTGGTCCATATTGACTTGATAGCATCACGCAGTGGCTGCATATTTGTTGGCTGCACATCCATGAACCATTGATACAAGGCAGTATGGATCCATGCTTTCATGTTGCTTGCACCAAATTCTGACCCTACCACCTGAATGTCGCAGCTGAAATCAAGACTCACCAGATCAGGAAACATTTTTCCAATCTTTTATTGTCCAATTTTGGTGAGCCTGTGTGAATGGTAGCCTCCATTTCCTGTTCTTAGATGACAGGAATGGCACCCGGTGCGGTCTTTAGCTGCTGTAGCCCATCTACTTTGAGGTTCGACGTGTCATGCATTCAGAGTTGGTATTCTGCACACTTTGGTTGTAACCAGCGGTTATTTGAGTTACTGTTGTCTTTCTATCATCTTGAACCAGTCTGCCCATTCTCCTCTGACCTCTGACATCAACAAGGCATATTCGTCCACACAACTGCTGCTCACTGGATATTGTCTCTTTTCATGACCATTCTCTGTATATCAGAAGTGTTTGAAAAACTCAGACCAGCCCGTCTGGAACCAACAACCATGCCACGTTCAAAGTCACTTAAATCCCCTTTCTTCCCCATTCTGATGCTCGGTTTGAACTTCAGCAAGTTGTCTTCACAACATCTAGATGGTAAACAGGTTTATCTAATAAAGTGGCCAGTGAGTGTATATTCCTCAGCTACCCTGAGCAGCAGGTCACACCTGATGAGCCAGCAGTAACTGGACAAGTGATCTACAACCAAGTGAAATGCCGCACACTGTCGGAAGCTGCATGAAGGCAACAAGGCTAGAGCCTAATAGCATGCTAATGGCAAGTAACAACTACTTTATGAGGCCCTGTTGAAATCTGGTTGTAGCAGAAATGCGTGTTTCTGCCTGAATTTCTGTAAACGCATAAAACACAAGTTAGGGCGTACTTTCGCTGCCATTATTTCGTAACCCAAACATGGGTAGCAGTTGTGGGTTTCGCTACACATTTTTCCATGCATTTTCTGTGCAACAAAACATGTGAAAAATATGCAAAAACACGTGACATAAAATGCACTTGGCTCATGTCCAAAATTTGGTGGAGTAGGGGGAGACCCATTCAAATGAGTTGTACTACTCCAAAAACATGCAAAAAAATGCCCAAAAAACGCAATTTGTGTTTGGGTTACCAGTACAGGAAGGTGCAAAAGCAAAAAAAACCCCCAGAATTTCTAACACTTCCGCATTTTACTAAAAATGTATTTTTGTTTTTTCAAAGTGCAAAAAACCTAGCATGCTCAATATAGCGTTCCAGCCTATAAATAGTGGATGCTGTAGTTACCAGACAATGCCATTCTGGCTGTGTCCACTTTGGAAAGATTTCTTTCATCTGGCAACACAGTACACATTGCACAGATTTCCCATTACTTCCTTTACTGACAACAAGTGAAGGGAAATCTCTCCAACAGGGACACAAATGACAAAAAAGTAACAGATGCTTAACCCTTTTCATCTCTAGCCAAAACAAAAAATTTTTTTTTTTTCTAGAGGTTGGGCTTTAAAGAACCCATATATCTAAAAAATAAAATATTACTTATTTTGCATTAATGATCTATGGTATTCATGCAACTATCTTGTGCAGCCTGCTATACTAAATCCATCTCATTCTTGTAGGTCTGTATATTAAACATTAACTTTGAAGTTCATCTACGGTACAAAACAGCTGTCATTTACTGAAGATCCTAAAATTTTGTTCTCTTACCTTTTCAGCCCATCAGCTTGCCTTTGCAGTACAAGTGCATGATCTACAGCCTGCCGGACTAGGTCTTCAACATTGTCAGATAAATTAGCTATTCTCTCTTGCAGTTCATTGTTAGCTCCATCTATTTCAGCATGGTGGCCAGACATGTTCTATGTTAAAAATTAAAAGCAATGTAAATATGAGTTACCAAAACACCTATTATATCATAATGCTAAAGGGCCAGTCCACACAAAACTTACATTAAAATTTTTGATAGATGCTGAATAATTAAACTCCCTGACAAGTTCTATCTTTCAAGGACTGTTGGTGAGATCTCTAGTCCAAAGTTCTTTGGTCTACATATCTAATGTGATTATGTGGGGGTTTCCACTCTCCCTGTTGTATTTTTTTTAACTTTTCCTATATTATGAAGAATTAAACAGGAGATGCTGGAACACATAAAGGTGGTGGCGAGGGGCTATAAATCTTCCAGGTGGGCAAGAATGGAGTTGGGAATCAAGGGAGAGAGATCACACTGTTAAAGTAATCATGACATATATAAGGTTTGCCCATCAAACTCCACCTATATTTAAAATGTTACTTTATTGATGGACTGACAGTTTAAGTTGATCATTGCTTGAACAATATCTATGTTTACATGGTTCTAAGAAATGTTTATACATTTTGCCCACTTTTGCATTCATAAGGAAAATAAGGTATTTTTTATATATATGTAAAAGAATTGAACTTAATATAAATCATTTTCTCAGTATGTAGTAAATTACTTGGGGTACCGCCATATTTGCTTATTACATATACAGGCTATGCATCCTGTTTGGTAATACAGCACAGTGGCTGTGCCTTACTACTTTTCTCTCTAGGTTCAGCAAACTGGTCCAAGTGATTAAAAACAATTTTCCCTCTGTGGCTATTCTTGTTTTTAGTTTCCCCTTTTTTCCACTTTTCTCCTTTATTTCTTTTTGGATACTGACTGTTGGCTGGTCTCAAGCAGATGCCACTTTTTCTAACCACTCCAGGTCCTTCATTTCAAACTACATGTGTTGTTTGCACAATCTCTGTTATCTGGGATAGAGAATCCCTACTTATTTTCTATGTTGTTTGCTACATTGCAAAGCTAAAACCAATAAACATATTAAAATTAAATGTAGTAAATAGAAGTAGAAATAGGAATAATTGTGGTGAACTTAAACTAGATTTACCAATTTAGTGAAGTATGTCCCATGTACACTTCAAATATCCAATCATGTGTGGGGGAATATTAAAAAATAGAACTTATTTCAGTGATTAGTTGTTTAAATTTGAACACTGGTGCACTTCACTTTAACTTACCTCGCCTTATGCTTTTCATCCTCATTACTCCTGTTTTCTATGTACAGCAAAAAACTATATGAAAAATGTGTCTGTATTAACATTTTGTAAGCCAAGTACATGGTTCTAACTCATGTTCGTGCATTTTTCCCACTCTGTATTTAACAAATAAAGATGTTACTTGGTATGTTCCAGAACTTGCCACAAAAAAAGGTTTTTTTAATATTTCGCATAAATTCTCATCTGGTGTCAAAATGTTCATAAATACTATACTAATACTATTCTCTGACACTTTCAGATCCCCGCAAAATGCAAAATAGGTATTTGACCCATTTTCCCCTACTCAGTTCACATCACTTTACCTTGATAATGCCATTAATATCTTCAATGAGCACATGGGTATTATTTAGTATTGTCCATCCTTCTTTCAAAGTATCCTTGGTAGATGTTGCTGCTTCATTCACACTTGTTTTCTGTTCCTAGTGGGGATATTACATTTCATTAGGACCTCAAAATGTACACATTAGTTATTAATACATGGTTTAGATAATTTGACAAATATAGATTGATTGTAGGGTGAATTGTTGGTATTCTGTTTCAAAAGCATGCTTGGCTTTCTAATAAGCATCACCTCCCTTATGCTTCATGGCAGACTATGTTAATCTATTGTGTCTGTTGAGGTTCTCATTCATCCAAGTCCTAGTATAGCTAGTAGTAATTAGTTGCATTCAACTGGACTATATTCTATAGTGTTAAAGATGTCCCATAGCTTATCCACACCACTTCTACAGTTCAGAGTGTCAGGGAGATGTCTTGGCACCAAACAAAACTAGAGTAACTTGGTATATGCAGTGCAATGTAGTATGTAATGTAAAGACTTGTACATTGGGGAGACAAAACAACCATTCCACAAATGAATGACCCAACATAGGAGGACACATTCTGCAGGTCAAGATTCATTAGTTCTCCTACACCTTAAGAAAATGAGAAATTCTTTCAAAAACAGTGAGGTGCATATTTGGACAGAGATGACAAATGATTTGCAAGAGCCATGAAAGAAGTCAAAATGGAACAACCATTATTCAGTACCATCTGTCTTCCACATATGTCAATTTCACATCTCTAGCACAGGGATTTGACAACAACTCACACCTTTAGCCATGTAAATTGAAGAACTAACACCTCTGCAGGTTTCAGGACATCAGCAATGGGACTATTTAACTAGGACAGGGTGGTTACATAATTTTCACATCCACCATCATGTTCTTGGACAATCCGTATCTATATATTCCATGGCGATTGGATTAAGCTGTGGATATGAATGCTGAGGTATCTTCCTGACAATCGCTGGAAGAAGAAGTGGGTTGGATAAGCTAAAAAATGACTTCAATGTTACAGAGCATGTCCAGTTAAATGTGACTGACCACTTCTAGCTGTTAATCAACTGGTTAAAATATTATCATAGCAGAGTGGAAATATCCCATTCAAGTCTGCTTTAGCACAATATAAATATCTAAAAAATATATGAAGAAGAGACTTAGTACTCGCACAGAGCATCACCTCCTGGCTGCGGATGGCAAATGTAAAATATTTACATGCAATATAAATATCTGCTTGATAAAGAGAAATACATGTTTTTAGTACTAAACAAAATAACTTAATAGGTAAAATATATTAAAAGACACAAAATCCTAAAAACAAAACTACCAAATGCCACTTTTTTTTGTAGTATTAAATAGGCATTTTGCATATATTTCTAATCATAGAGCTTGCTAACTCAATATTAAAAAATGAAATGGTGTATTGAAAACACATATTCACAATATTAAAAATAGAAAGTACAGACACATAGAAATTAATAAATGTTGTGATTTGTGATGGAAATATGAAAAACTTGGAATAAAATCTATTTTTTTTTTAAATTGTGACTGTGGATTTGTAATGAAAAAAAGTGTGTAGCCTGCTCTGATTGAAAATAATATCCTATTTAAAATACATTGCCCTTAGTAAGAGCAAGAGATCAACCTGTTTTTGAGAGACTGGAAGGGAAAGCCCCCTTCGAATAAGACTCCCATAAGATAGAAAAACCGCCCCACCAGAGTATACAGAGAAAAGAGAATGCATTTTTGGAGGGACCCAGTCATATAATCAATTGCTCTGTTAAACAGGCTTCACTGTTAGGGAGTGGCTTATTAGGGAGATCTTCCTATGTGGTGCGAAATACTGTCCTCTTAGAGACTGCCCCTTGAGAGACTGTCTTGAGAGAGAGAACAGTGTCCTATTAGAGACTGTCAGGTAAAAGACTTCACAGTTATAGGCTCCTTTATGAGAAACTATCCTAGAAACAGACTTCTATGGTATGGAGATGGTATGCTGGGATGCTTCATATTGTGTGCTGCTTTACTTTTTGAAAACTGCATTTACTGTACATTTTTTATAGCTGTATTTAGTATTTTCATAGTTGAGAATACCATACCAATACATTTTGGCATGGCATGTGGCTTTAAACATTTGCAAATGCAATGTTTATCTGATTCTATTAAAATATTCATTTTGGTCCCTCTTGCTGGGTTCTACATAATTTTTCACTGAGAATATGCTATGAATTGATCTCAGTGACATCTTGAGATAATGAGCTGGTTGTTAATTTTTTAAAAGACAAAGAGCGATATTGTTGAAATCAGTCAGATCAGTGATGTTATTACGGTAAATAAAGAGTTGTTCAGGAAAACAGTTATCTTCTCAAGGTATTCTGTGGAATGTACATCATACAGAAATGGGATACTTCCCAGTGCAGCTCTACATCTAAGGTCTGGTTTAGGAGAGGGGCATTCCTCACCATCTCATTAGTTGATGAAGCCCTACCCAAATGTGGTCATTATTAATTAATTTCAGGTACTTATATAGCACCGTCCATTTACGCAGCGCTTTACACACATATATATATTCTACATTCACATCAGTCCCTAACCCTCAAGGGGCGTACAATCTAAGATCCCTAACTCACATTCATATATACACATATTAGGGCCAATTTAGACAGGAGCCAATTAACCTACCAGCATGTCTTTGGAGTGTGAGAGGAAACCGGAGTACCTGGAGGAAACCCATGCAGGCACTGGGAGAACATGCAAACTCCAGGCAGGTGGTGCTGTGGCTGGGATTCGAACCAACGACCCTAGTACTGCCAGGCAGAAGTGCTAACCGTTTAGCCACTGTGCTGCCCAGTAGTCTATGGTCATTAGTCTATGAAGGTACTCATCATCTGAAAAAAGGTTACAGGAAAAGGTGTAGAGAGAAAAGGAGAGGCGCATGGGTGAGTGCAAAGATTGTGCTTCAAATTTTAAATTAACTCACTTCTGGACTTAAAAAAATAACTAAATTGCAATGAACACTGTTTCTCTTATGGCTAGATATTATATAGAGATCTAATTGTATTGCAGTATTCTTGTCTTTTGTAATGCACTATAGGGAATAAAATCATCTTACGTCTTGCATATGAAGCTTGGCACTGTTCTCAGTGTTTTTGTCATTTGTTTGCATGGTGTTGTTGCGAGCTTCCTTTATGAACTCTTGCAGATCTGATAGCTTCTTATTGTATTCTGCGATGGGCTCCAGTACAATAGGAAAGAGAGACAGGGTATTGTTGTGTTTCTGCACCCAATCTTCTTGGACCTCACTTAACACTGCAAAATTAGGATCACATAGCAAAATATAATACTCTACCAATTCCATGAAAATGTAACAACATCTACTGAGACCTTAAAATGCATCTATAGCCGGAAAATCCACTTCCTGTTCAATAGAAGGTTGTCCCCAAGACTGGGATGAAGGGAAATCTCTCCAACAGCAACACAGACAGAAGTAAAAATGCTTTTTTAAGTTAAGTGAGGGAATGCTATAACTTCTGCCAGCTTTATATTGTTCTCTGTTTCCATTTGTGGATTTTGCCTCATTTCCTGTCTGGTAAAAGGTTGTCTCCAGTACGGAAAGTTAGGTGAGATATCTCCAGGATAGTGGTAAAACTTTACAGGTGTTCTATACTTTCCCCATTATACCCAAACCTAAAGATGTTTTGAGAATAGATGCTCTTTGTGCATTATAATCACAATATTTATAAATAATCACAATAAAAGAAAACTATGTGTAAACATTAGCCCATTTCAGCTTAATAAATTATAGTGTATATATGTATTATACTGTATCCAGGCATTGCTAACTTCCCTGTTTTATCAAAGTATTAATTCCTTTCCCAGTAAAACTGCATTCTGTAGCTGTCATATGTGAAAACCCATGAAGAAAAGAGGAAGTTACCAGCCTAGTCCTGTGACTACAGATTCAGTCTGTATCAGGTGGACATTTCAACAAGAGGAAGGGCAGAGAAGAAAGGATCAAACAGTCTCTTTACACAATGCAGAGGATTAACCATTTAGGTTCAACAGTGAGTATACCAAGCATGCTTTCCTGTATATACAGACTGATTTTACTGTTGTGGGTTTAGTAACACTTTAAGCCGGCCATGCATGGATCGAAAGTTTCAGCAGGGACCGGCCGAGCTTTGATCCATGTAGACCACTATGGTTGAACAGAAGTTGATCTACTGATTTATCGACTTCTGTTCAATCAGGCTGTTTGACAATTTAGATGATCAGCTAGAGCCTGCAGCACTGATCAGTGTATTTTGACAGCGGGGAAGTCTCCCCACTGTCAGAATACAATAACACAGTGGCAGAATTCTCCCATCTACACATTTGAGGTCAATCTGGTCAGTCTTTTTCATTCAACTCGCTGAATAGTATGTTTGGCCAGCTTTAGGAAGGTGCTAGCTGAATTCCAGACAGAGCATGACATTTGCCTTCACTGATAGAGACAAGAACCATGCTGGTATTTTAATATGGTGGAACCAATGCCTCACCCTACACTTGTTTATTAAATGTTTTTATAAAATCCAAATAAAGAAAATAGACATGTTCATAATTGCACAACTAATCAATATAATAAACCTAAAAAACAACAGCACGTGTAAAAAAGATCAATCTGATGGTTATTTCAGCAGATTCCAAGTGTTAACATGATTCTTAATTTAAAAATGTGTAAATAAATGTGTCTGCTTACAGTCTTCAGCATTTTCAACTTCTTCTTGCACCAGCTTTTTTTCAAAGTCAAAGCTAAGTACTAACAGTTCCTTGAGCATTTGCTCCGCATCCTTTAAGTTTTTAATACGATCTTTGGGGCTCACATCGCCTTGCAGGGATTCATAATACTTTAGCTTAACAAGTGTTTCTGTGGAAATAATGAGATTGCATTCAGATTATTGTATCTATTGTGGGTATCCAGGTACAAAACCAGGTCCCAGTGACTAGAGGTAACAGAGGTTCAGCATAGTGTATCAATCACAGTCCTATGGGAAATCAAAGATACAGCCTATACTGGCTGCAGTTCTCCAATACCCCACATAAGCCAGGTCTCAGAGGTAGTCTTGTTCTTCCCCCACTTTCATGTATTTTTTATGTCTTGTATTCAATTGCTTGAGTTTATAATTTTTTTCTTAGTATGCTCACATCTAGTGGTAGTTTTGGATAATTCAAATGTTCCGTTTAATGGTGGCTAATCATAGGTAAAAAAACATTAACATCGTAAGCCTCATGAAAAGATGCATTCAAGAAGGCAGGATACAGTGGAATGACTACCAGAGAGAGGCAGGGGGGAGGGTATACATAAATACGGTGAGAGAAAGAGCTCAGCTTAGACAGGAGAAAACAGCTTAAAGACACAGAGCAATAATAAACAAGTGATGGTCACAGAGAAATAATAATAAATCAAATAGTGTAATGCAACACTGACTTCTGTCTGTGCATATCTCCTTTTTTCCTGCCTGCCCACTAACTAAAGTGTCTACTTGCTGTGACTGTGGATAGCTGTCCTATTTCGATTATCAACTGTTTTTTTACAAATGCAGAAGTAGATGTTTAATCCATTACAGTGTAACTCTATAGTTATTAATGTCAATTAATATTTCATGACTGGCTACAAAAAAATAATATGTCAATAATAAATAAAATTTAATAAATCCAAGTTTTTTAAATCAAATTATGCATTTAATAATTTAGATAGATGTGATGTTATTGTGTAGTGTGTGTATGTATATATACTGTATATATACATATAAATATATAATTTTTTTAACCTTTATTTTAAGAGACACTTACCTTCTATTTAAAATATACAATATGCGTTGTGTTATTGTCAGTCCAACATTGTGAATAACTGAGTGAAGCTTTAAGTATGGTGATTTTGTGCCTAAATAGAGTCTACATATTTAGAGAATCTATAATCTATATTAAAAATCACTGTGCATTTTGCATCACATACTATGAACTGAAACACTTGCTGATATGCTGACAAACTATTAGAGTAATACCAGGGAACCGACATATTAAATCAGCAGTTTGACAGATGGTTCCCACATATTTGCTGCATTGAATGCATTGCACAGAGGAACAAAAAGATCAAGACTTTATGTTTGTCATTTATTATGTTTATTTATTTTACTAAATGTCACTTTCCTTTATTTCATAGAGTACCAACTTGGCTTTAAATGATAGCATTCTATAGAAATGATACTGTTATAGAGATAGGGAGAGTTCTAAGTTACAATGCAAAGTGTGAAGAAGAGGTCATATAAAACAGCTGCAATACAAGACAGCACAGTGAGCCATCCAAACCACAGACACAGGATGTTGGGGAGTACAATAAAGTGATGTACTGCAGCCTTTCTCCATCTGACTTTCGAGAGGCAGCGTGCCTTGGGGGAAATCTAATTTTCTGCTTACAGCTGGAATATTGCATACATTTGGGTATTGCCAGCCAGAGAAGTGTCCCAGTCTCTAGAAGGATTGTGTCTTTGAAATAAATGACAAGAGGTCTTACAGTTTTAAGCAAATATTTGGGGATTGTTTGGAAATACCTAGATTTAAGCATAATAGATCCTAAAATATTTTCCAATCTCTAATATTTTCTAAAAAAACCCCCAAAAAACACATTGTTGAATAGTTGCTAGGGCTGCCATCATTAGTCTTCCTTCATAATTCAAATTAAGTCATGGACCTGCAACAAGCATGTCAATGTCTCCAACACTAATTATGTACAGTCATGTTCCAGGTAAGCGGTTCACCAACTAAAGAAACTGAGTCATTATAATAAAACAAAGAGAATGTAAAGTTTAAAGTGCAACTATAACTGAATATACTTGTCCCTTCTATTATGACCACATTCTGGGCCACTGTGATGGATATATCTCTGACATGTGGAATATGTCAAGATCATTCACTTCCTCCTACTGCCCACCTATTCTTATTCTGGGCTTTCTCATTGGATGTTCAGGATGCATTAAGGCAACTGCAAGTTTTTATCTTGCCAGTAAATGCCACAGCTTTCTCTTTAAAATGCAGCCTTTGGGATAATGTTAAGGATATAAAGACTATTGCAGGAATCTCCAGGCACTTTTCGGTGTCCACACTTTGTATTTGACAGCAGTTCCTTTGTTTTAATATAGTGGCAGAGTTGCATTACAGCCCAGATTCACCTACAAAAAATACCTAACCCCCCATCCTGTCAACTCCCCAACATGGTGTTGGCCAATTAAGAAAAAAAAACTATTTTTAATGCAAATTGTGTTCCAAGCAGGTGACCTATTTCCGTCTCCCAATGCTTGTTACAGGGGTGCCTAGTGGGGTGAGTGGCATACACAATTTACAAATCACTGACATGTATGGCAGACAAGCTGAAAGCTTCACCTCCTGTAGTCCACCCATTGTACGTGTGGTATCGATAGCACAGACTAGAAAATGAATAGAGGCACAGTAGTGCACAACTCTGAGATTTTAGAAGTGTAGATTGATAGAAATGAGTTACATTTCTCACAGATAATCTCAAACATAATCTAAAATCATAACTGAGTATATTGAGTATGTGTATAGAGCAGAGATGATGTGCACTGTTCATTGCAACCAATCAGACTACAATTTATTAAACTAATTTCACAGAATGATTCAAATATTATTTTAATTTGATTGTAGTAAGCTACTGCACTTTGTACGCTGCTCTGAAGCATAATAAGAAGGTTTTAATGTGTTTTAAAATAATTTGTGATTATTTGTTATCTTATATTGCCATGTGCTATTTAATGTTGGGTTTG
This sequence comes from Staurois parvus, assembly GCF_062004578.1. NCBI lineage: Eukaryota > Metazoa > Chordata > Amphibia > Anura > Ranidae > Staurois > Staurois parvus. The sequence continues at coordinate 3,375,193 of NW_028318110.1, read as the reverse complement.
AGTAGCCTATAAGTAATGTTATATTTTCAGAAATAAATATAACACTGAAATATGTTCTTGTGTTTCGGGGATGCTTCCGTAATCATGACCTCTGGACCTACAATTCATTTCTTGCATATTGCTGAACGATACAAACTAAAATAACAGTATAAAAAAAAATATGCTCCGTACCATTAACCTCATCTTCTATGTCACTAACTTGTTCTGCAGTTAACTTTGCATGGCTCATCGTTTTCATAGTTTCCTTGTGTATCAGCTGGCCTTTCATCTCTGCAAGATTTCCCTGCAAATGGCCAGTGTCAGCATAAGTTCACAATGTCATAATCCGTAAAAGTACACAGTACATTCCATGCACAGCTGGATGCATACTGCCCCCCCATGATACCACATTAAACATTAATCACATGGAGGCATATATTCAAAATGTATTGCTGTGAACATACACATGACATACAAATTATGTTACAATATTTACTTGAATATATTTTTAATAATAAATAAACTAACCAATGAAAATACACTAAATCATAAAGCAACTACTTAAATTGACAGCTAGAGATTTAAAAGAAACCATCACTGTACATAAAAGGAGGTATTTGACTTTTACGTAACTGCTGTGTCACATATTTCTGGGCTAGCTGCCCAGTTAAGTTAAAATATTAAAGTGTACGTACAACCACAACTTTTTTTTTTTATAGAGTGTGTAACGGTGAAGTCCTGGCCATGAGTGGTAGGCACCAAGTCCACCCTCAGCTTCCCCCGCCAGGCTCAAAATACAACAAATCATTATTCTTTACAGTAGGGAAGGGTTAAACCCCCCTGGTAAGTATAATGGTTAAAAACCCTGCTAGTTTATTTTTTGCTGTCTGTGTACCATTAGGAAAATTTCTGTCCTAGAAACGTAACAGCTATTAGAGGAAATTTCCTTAAGTTGATAAATTTTTCTCTCAGACAGTTGTCCCTTGAACAGAAATATTTCATGTCATATTCTAGGGATAACTCAAAAATGTTAGATTTTCCCCCATTTTCTTTCTCAGGGACAATGGTCAACAGGACAAAGAGAGGGGACCCAGACAGCAATCTCTATCCCTTGCCCAATCCAAAATGTAAAAAGGTTTTGCCTGAAGGCTCAAAATGGTGCAGGTGCTAGTGTTCTTTTATAGGTTTACAGTGGATTACTTGTTGAGTCACCTGTATAATTATATTATTAATTAAGTATATACCATATATATAATTTATATATATTTAGTTTTATTCAAATATCATTATATATATATATATACTTTATTGCCAAAAGTATTGGGCCATCTGCCTTTACACAAACATGAACTTTAATGGCATCCCCGTCTTAGTCTGTAGGGTTCAATATTGAGTTGGACCATCCTTTGCAACTCTTCTTGGAAGGCTGTCCACAAGGTTTAGGAGTCTATGGGATTGTTTGACCATTCTTCAAGAAGCACATTTGTGAGGTCAGGCACTGATGCCAGATAAGAAAGCCTGGATTGCAGTTTCCACTCTAATTTATCCCAAAGGTGTTCTATTGGGTTGAGGTCAGGACTCTGTGCAGGCCAGTCAAGGTCCTCCACCTCAAACTCGCTCATTCATGTCTTTATGGACCTTGCTTTGTGCACTGGTGCGCAGTCATGTTGGAACAGGAAGGGGCCATCCCCAAACTCTTCCCACAAAGTTGGGAGCATGAAACTGTCCAAAATGTCTTGGTATGCTGACGCCCCACAGCATAATCCCACCTCCACCAAATTTTACACTTGGCACAATGCAGTCAGGCAAGTGCCCTTCATCTTGCAAATTTTATCTTAATATTTTGGACATGTGTAGTATGCCCAGCCCCTCCTGCCTTGAAGTTCCCTAGCTGCATAGGACAGCCAGGACTTTTCTTTACACAGGAGAAGTTTTTTTGCTCTTGTGTAAACTGACCCAGAGAACAGTGTTGGGAGTGTCAAAAAGAGTTACTGTACAATAAGGCAATGCTATTATTGCTTCACTGTAACTTCTCTGGATCATTCATAGCAGATCAAAGGGATTACATTAGATTTGCATACAATGTCAGTTAAAAGAACCTTGCAAGTCAAAAAGTAAAACAGTGAAAAAAAAATGCTCCTACTTAAAGCAGAGCTCCACCAAATAGGGGAAACTTCACTTGCCTGCTTCTTCCCCCCCTCCACTGCAACATTTGGCACCCTTTGGGGGGGAGAAGGTAACTGGTTTTGAAAGATACCTGCTTCTACTTTTAGCTCAGTGTGCTGCAGCAAACCTTAACACTTCACAGGTCCCAGAAAACTGCGGCCCATTCACAAAGTACAGCTTCACACATGCACAGTAGGAAAGTGATTGTGAAGCTGCAAGGCTTCACTGCCATCTTCCCTTAGTCAAGATGGTGGCACCAGCACCTGATAGCCGATTGAAGAAAAGGCTTGGGGTGAGGACACCACTGCATTCTTGGACAAGTAAGTGCCCTAATATTAATTTACATTTTTTTTAGGGGGCTGGAACTCCTCTTCAACTCTTTAGCTAACCGTTATCAGTGCTAATTTCTTTCCCTTTTTATCTATTATATTGATGCTGATTTTTTACCTTTTATAATTGAACTTTCTTTTTTAAATTTTCCTTTGTTTGTTGCTTAATTTTGCTAGTGACACATTTTAAAAAAAGTGCAAAATTTAAAAAAAAAGGCTTTATTCAATTTGTAAATAACTTTGCTGTGCTTGGTAAGCATATGTTCAGACTATTGCAGGCAGTGTGGCCCACATTTGCTCAGGCATGGATGCCCATTTGATTGAATAAGCTGCTGTGCCCATTTTTCCCAAAGGAAAAAGGTGCATGCACCTTTTTAGAAAAGTGGTTTTAGAAACCACATGGTCTTTTTGACCATGTGATTTCCCTGTGGTTCCTGCACTTGCAAATGAGCTGTGGGTTGAGATGCGTGGAGATGCCATTCAGAATGAAAGACAGCTCCACGCATCCCGTAAGAGAAGTGCAATTTGGTTGTGGGTGTGGGAACAGCTACAATTCCTACACCCTCAACTAGCCCGCAGACTGCAGGCAAGTGCGAACCTAGCCTAATAGTAACAAAATGTTAGTGTTGGGGAAATTATAGAATAAAATGTGCACTTATCAACAGGAATGCTTGTTGGTTCAAAACTAATACTGGTAAAATTATGTTTGTTTTGGACCTTTTGCTTATAGACTGCAAAGAAAAAAAAATGTTTTCAAGACACTACCAGCAAAAGAATCCCATGTTCTTACTGAATAAAACAATATATATATCACATTGTTACCTTAGGTTAATGGCAAATACATAGACCCATAAATGAAATGTAAAAATTGCTTCAGTCCATAAAGGGATATGCAGAGCCAAACTGGATATATATATATACAGTCAGGTCCATAAATATTGGGACAACGACACAAATCTAACATTTTTGGCTCTATACACCACCACAATGGATTTGAAATGAAATGAACAAGATGCGCTTTAACTGCAGACTGTCAGCTTTAATCTGAGTGTATTTACATAAAAATCAGGTGAACGGTGTAGGAATTGCAACAGTTTGCATATGTGCCTCCCACTTATTAAGGGACCAAAAGTAATGGGACAGAATATTAATCATAAATCAAACTTTCACTTCTTAATACTTGGTTGCAAATCCTTTGCAGTCAATTACAGCCTGAAGTCTGGAACGCATAGACATCACCAGATGCTGGGTTTCATCCCTGGTGATGCTCTGCCAGGCCTCTCCTGCAACTGTCTTCAGTTCCTTCTTGTTCTTGGGGCATTTTCCCTTCAGGTTTGTCTTCAGCAAGTGAAATGCATGCTCAATCGGATTTAGGTCAGGTGAGTGACTTAGCCATTGCATAACATTCCACTTCTTTCCCTTAAAAAACTCTTTGGTTGCTTTTGCAGTATGCTTTGGGTCATTGTCCATCTGCACTGTGAAGCAGCGTCCAATGAGTTGTGAAGCATTTGGCTGAATATGAGCAGATAATATTGCCCGAAACACTTCAGAATTCATCCTGCTGCTTTTGTCAGCAGTCACATCATCAATAAATTCAAGAGAACCAGTTCCACTGGCAGCCATACATGCCCACGCCATGACACTACCACCACCATGCTTCACTGATGAGGTGGTATGCTTAGGATCATGAGCAGTTCCTTTCCTTCTCCATACTCTTCTCTTCCCATCACTCTGGTACAAGTTGATATTGGTCTCATCTGTCCATAGGATGTTGTTCCAGAACTGTGAAGGCTTTTTTAGATGTCGTTTGGCAAACTCTAATCTGGCCTTCCTGTTTTTGAGGCTCACCAATGGTTTACATCTTGTGGTGAACCCTCTGTATTCACTCTGGTGAAGTGTTCTCTTGATTGTTGACTTTGACACACATACACCTACCTCCTGGAGAGTGTTCTTGATCTGGTCAACTGTTGTGAAGGGTGTTTTTCTTCACCAGGGAAAGAATTCTTCAGTCATCCACCACAGTTGTTTTCCGTGGTCTTTCGGGTCTTTTGGTGTTTTTGCTATCTCTCTGATGGGTTTGTTTTGTTTTTTCAGCCTAATGATAGCTTGCTTCACTGATAGTGACAGCTCTTTGGATCTCATCTTGAGAGTTGACAGCAACAGATTCCAAATGCAAATACACACTTGAAATTAACTCTGGACCTTTTATCTGCCCATTGTAATTGGGATAATGAGGGAATAACACACCTGGCCATGGAACAGCTGAGAAGCCAATTGTCCCATTACTTTTGGTCCCTTAATAAGTGGGAGGCACATATGCAAACTGTTGTAATTCCTACACCGTTCACCTGATTTGGATGTAAATACGCTCAAATTAAAGCTGACAGTCTGCAGTTAAAGCACATCTTGTTCGTTTCATTTCAAATCCATTGTGGTGGTGTATAGAGCCAAAAATGTTAGAATTGTGTCGATGTCCCAATATTTATGGACCTGACTGTATATATATATATATATATATATATTTAAAAAATTTGTATTGGTTATTATTAGCAGCCTATGTTTATACAGTATATTCAATTGATGGCTATGAAAATTATTCTGGTTGAGTTTTGAAGCAACCTTAAAAATTTAGTAAATCAAGCAATTACCTGTGAATGTACTAATATGAAAACAGCGTATGAAGTCTATATTATACTAACCTTCTCAGCAAATTCATTGACTTCTGCTTCAATGAGTTCCACTTCTGTTTCAATGTTAGAAATCTGGAAATCTTCAAACAATGATTGGTTCTTCTTATCTTGCAGTTTTTCCTTTAATTGATACAATTGAAGTGATAACATTTTGTAGTATGTTTACAAAACAGAAGGTTAATGCAATATACTGTATGTAGTACTTAATGAAGCCAATGATATATATCTACTTGCATTTATAAATACATCATAGCAATATCAGCAGAACTCCAAAGGCAGCCAAAAGGACATGATACAGGCTGATATGACTGGTACACTTGTCCTTACACATGAGTACATGCAAATAAGGTTTCTACAGTGTGGGATTTTTATGGTACCAAAAGAAGAAGATCATATCTCATTAGTGATACATGTGAAAGCCACCAGAGCAAGCAATGTTTAGATGAGATTATATCAAAGAACAACAACCTACAACCCTGAGCCCCAGTTTTAAATCCATCCTTGTGTGCCCCATCTCTTTTGCTCTGCATGGTTAATACTTTTCCTTGGTGATTACAACACAATGCCTATGAATTTTATTGACACCACCTATAGTTATTAAAAGCAAAGAGAAAGTTCCTCTGTCCATAGAAATCCCCTAAAATATAAAGTGACTCTTAAGATCTACCCAAGTATTTATATGTATGGGGGAAACAGGTCACTTACAAATAAAATAGTGTTGTAATGTTTACATTGTATATGTAATCTTGTAAATAATGTTTTAACTTTGTTTTTTTTTAATGGTTGAACTGGATGGACTTTTGTCTTTTTTCAGCCAGACTAACTATGTAACTTTTTGTATATTCAACTTTTGGAATGAGATGATAATCTTTGCTTTTTATTATATCGTTTTGGTGCTTGTACTGTATATCTATGACTGGTGAGATACAATATCAGTATGACACAAAGTATGTTGTGCCTTTTTGGAATGAATATAGGCCAAGCCTTTTCTCATAATGTTTTTGAAGAAACTCTTTTCACTAAATGCATTGCTATGAGATATTACATTAGAAATATTATTACCAAGACAGCAATCAATGGCAAACTGTAAACCAGTAAAGTAAAAATGATCAGAATCAATACCGTGAATAGAATGACCGATGAGTTAATGCCACTGAGAAGTCTGTTAACTGCCACTCCAGTGGATATATTCCCTATTGTTGACCTGGTTTCATTTATTAGTAAATCACTGATTCTAAGGTCATCAATTAGGTCCCAGATACATTTATCACAATCTAGTAAAATAGGAGAAATTTTTTTTAGCTCCAGTATATGTACAGAACAATATGTTTATGTATAGCATATAGAACATTTTTAATACTGTAATTTATAAAGTAAGGCACACATGTACATATTATTTTATATCAACACATTCAAAAGATTGGGATTTTGTAGACAGAAACGTGTGACAGCATTATAACTTGACAAAGTATTTAGGTGTATTTTCTTTTTGTTTTTGTACATACAAAAGCAATAAACAAGAAACAATAGTTATGTGAAGTAACAAGGCTAGCTTTGCCATCATTGCCCCATTGGGGAAATTTCCCTTCATATCCTGTCCTATAGCCAAAACAGGAAGTGAAAGGAGATCCCTCTAAAGTGAGGGAATCCCAGTGTCACCAGAACTATTGTCCCCATTGGAAGATTTCCCCTCTATTAGTGCCCTGATGTCAACCCAAAATTTGGGATTTTCTTTTACTTTCACTTTCAATAATAATGGTAAACAGGATAAATCGAAAGGGTGAATCTCCCTAATGGAGGTACAGATGGCAATAAAAACTGACAGGTGTTCTAATCCCTCCCCCCTCCAACAAAACTAAAAAAGGTTTTGCCTAAAGTTACACTTTAAGTAAAACAGTAAGATCAGTTTTGAAATAACTGAAGTTAACTTCAGACTTAACTGCAATCCAATCCAGGAGAAAGTGTTTTATCAATTTCAGGATAGGAAACCCAGTCACCCCAGATTTTGTTGAATTTAGTAAGTCATCCCCTGGCCTCTAAGATTATTCTACTGTAGAGGGGAAACATATTATTCATTTAATGTTTCCACGCATTGATATCAAGAGTTTCAATAGACATCCAATGTTGGACTATTGTTTTCTTAACAGAAAAAGGAAACGGTGGTATACAAAGTTTTTTATTGGTATCTAAATCCATATCACTAAAAATACCAAAAAGACATCACTCTGGGTTACAGATATTGGGTATTAGAAATCTATGAGCAAATAATTCAGTGACAGATAACTAAAAAGGCCCACTTTTAGAGCATCCTCAGACCATATGTAGGATGTTTCTACTAGAGCCTGGAATTTATAGCAAATGGGGGCACATAATTTGACCATTTTGAAAAGAATAAAAGTACTGAGTTTTCTCTCACAGATATATTGTAACTGTGCCAACGTAAGAGGACATATAAGTCCTGCTCACTCAAAACCTGTAGTAGGGTGCCATAAATTCTATTGATCAATTGCAGTTGGGCTGGAGTAAAACAGCTTCCAATGCAGATGAGTAAAAAACTACATCACATTGGCCAATCTGAGACTCATCAGTGTGTCTGAGTTGAAGATACCAGGTGTCTCCTGTTAAGTAGAGGGAAGGATTAAGAGATATTCCATGTGTACAGTTGATGGAACCATTAAAACGTGTTCAAGCCTTGGCTTGCACCAAATGGAGTTATTGGGGCAGATGGTCGGGGTCAATTATGGAAGAATCTGCAGACATTGTTTGTAAAATTTAAGGGACATAGCCAGCAGCGGACTGACAACTCATGGGGCCCCCCGGGCAATAGGGGATCATGGGACCCCTGTGTCCTTGCCCAAACTCAGAAAAGCCTATGAAAAAGGTACCAAGGGCATCTCATGGGGCCTCCTACTGACCCCAGGCCCTCGGACAGTGCCCAAGTTTCCAAATGGTCAGTCTGCCCCTGGACATAGTTAAGATGGAGACACCACAAGCAGAGTTAACAGTTCATTCTATTTCACACTTTGTATGCTATTTCATTGCTGTATTTAATACAGCATCTCTACTGAAATGTTTGATTTTTGAATTTTTCTGTCCTATGTTTTAATGTTCTTTAGATTTGTTTGGGGGCAAAATACACAACTGGGTTATTTAATCTACAGGCATATGTAATAATTTACCACAGTATATAACACAAATGACTATAGACTATGCCACTAGTGGTTGGCAGACCCTAAAGAACATTTGTACTTCACCAACAAACGTTGGCAAGCATATAGAGATTGCTGTACACAAGGTTGTAACCCTCAGAAAGCAACAGTTAGCTTGCAAATAAAAGACTGAAGCAATTTGCCAACTTCCTAGGCAGAAATGCAATCTGTAGAACTAGCAAAATCAGGCAGGCAGCATGCAGACAGATGGCATCACAAGCAGAGGTAGGGCTGTCAAATACAAGCAGTAAAGCAAAGGTAGACAAATAATTGAATCAAGAAGATAGGGTGGTGGTGGGAAGACAATATGAGTCATAGCTCAGTACACTACCACGGATCAAATTTTCATGCATTTCACCAATCCTAGGGCAAGCTACTCATCCTTGCTAGTTTTGCGTATATCTAAAGGCAATAAAACCAGCTGTTCATAATAAAGCAAACAGAGAATCCTAGGTAGTGCAGGTAAAACAACTGTTACTAAACAGAATAAGAATACAAATGCACTTATAAAATTACACTCTCCCAGCCCACTGCTTTCCAGAGCCATCAAGAAGGCAGGGGGTAGCAGTTAAACCCACAGAGGAGACCAGAGCTATCACAAGCAGCTCTACTGATTACAGGAGAGCTAAGGATCTACATTTACCTAACCTAGCACCTATCTAGGAGTGTGCTACACCAATATAAAATATAAGAGAAAACAATATTGTACTTTATTCAGTAATTTGTGGACTCTATCAAATTAAAAATTTTAACAAAAAAATACATTACATTTTGAGGATAGCATTTTTAACAGTGTACTTGAAATCTAGTTTTAATATATCTACTGCTCAGAAAAAATTAAAGGAACACTTTTAATCAGAGTATAGCATCAAGTCAATTAAACTCCAGGGATATTGATCTGGTCAGTTAAGTAGCAGAGGGGATTGTTAATCAGTTTCAGCTGCTTTGGTATTAATGAAATTAAAAACAGGTGCACTAGATGGGCAACAATGGGATGACCCCCAAAACAGGAATGGTTTTACAGGTGGAGGCCACTGACAATTTTTTCCCTACTCATCTTTTCTGACTGATTTTCACTAGTTTTGCATTTGTCTACGTTTGGTGTCACTACTGGTAGCATGAGGCGATGCCTGGACCCTACAGAGGTTGCACAGGCAGTTCAATTCCTCCAGGATGGCACATCAATACCTGTCATTGCCAGAAGGTTTGCTGTGTCTCCCAGCACAGTCTCAAGAGCATGGAGGAGATTCCAGGAAACAGGCAGTTACTCTAGGAGAGCTGGACAGGGCCATAGAAGGTCCTTAACCCATCAGCTCCTTTGTGCAAGGTGGAATAGGATGAGCACTGCCAGAGCCCAACAAAATGACCTCCAGCAGGCCACTGGTGTGAATGTCTCTGACCAAACAATCAGAAGGAGACTTAATGAGGGTGGCCTGAGGGCCTGACATCCTCTAGTGGGCCCTGTGCTCACTGCCCGGCACCACAGAGCTCGATTGACATTTGTCATTGAATACCAGAATTGGCAGGTCCACCACTGGTGCCCTGTGCTTTCCACAGATGAAAGCAGGTTCACCATGTGCACAGACCTGAAAGGGTCTGGAGAAGCTATGGAGAATGTTATGCTGCTTGTAACATCATTCAGCATGACCGTTTTGGTAGTGGGTCTGTGGAGGTATATCCAAGGAGGGACGCACAGACCTCTACAGGCTAGACAATGGCAACTTGACTGCCATTAGGTATCGGGATGAAATTCTTGGACCCATTATCAGACCCTATGTTGGTGCAGTGGGTCCTGGGATCCTCCTGGTGCATGACAATGCCTGGCCTCATGTGGCGAGAGTATGCAGGCAGTTCCTGGAGGATGAAGGAATTGATACGATTGAATGGCCCCCACGCTTGCCTGACCTAATTTCAATAGAACACCTCTGGGATATCATGATTCAGTCCATCCGATGTTGCCAGGTTGCACCACAGACTGTCCAGGAGCTCAGTGATGTCCTGGTCCAGATCTGGACGGAAATATACCAGGACACCATCCGTCGTCTCATTAGGAGCATGCCCTGACGTTGTCAGGCATGCATACAAGAACGAGGGGGCCATAAAAACTACTGAGTACCATTTGGAGTTGCTGCAATGAAATTTCAGCAAAATGGACTAGCCTGCGGCATCATTTTTTCACTTTGATTTTCGGGGTGTCTTTGAATTCAGTCCTCTGTAGGTTGATCATTTTCATTTCCATCAGAAGTTGGGCATCCTTACCTTCCTAACACATTACCCAGTCCATATCAGTGTAAATATCCAGCATGATATTTTTCCCCTTTGAGATCTGATGTGTTTCAAAGTGTTCCTTTAATTTTTTTGAGCAGTGTAGTATAAAAGTGTTCCTCACCTTTTTGCTCAATGCTACACATTTCTGTGAGCCCTCTCAGCATAGATTATACAGAATAGCAAAGCAAAACATAGCACACCATTCTTCTGAACACCTTCACATTACAGCCACATTCAAGAGAGTGCTTAAACACTGAGTGATGCCAGGACTGAGATCATTAACTCTGGAACTCATGTTTGTGTATATTAGTATATTTTTACCTTCCAGGGCACAACACTTTTTTTTGCACTACTAGTGGTCTATTTAGTCCAGGGGCGGACTGACCACTCATGTGGCCCCTGGGCAATAGGGGATCATGGGGCCCCTGTGTCCTTGCCCAAACTCAAAAAAGCCTATGAAAAAGGTACCAGGGGCATCTCATGGGGCCCCCTACTGACCCCGGGCCCTCGGGCAGTGCCCGAGTTTCCAAATGGTCAGTCCGCCCCTGATTTAGTCTATTGATATCTGGAAAGTAATATATATATATATTTATATATACACAAGATACATATGTCATATATAGATATATTGAATGGATTGAGTGTGTATACCAAAAGAATGAAAACAGTAGTAAAAGTCAAACTTGGAAACATTATTCAAAGGCTTCAGTTTGACAGTGCTTCTGTATTTAATCAGTTTAAAAAGCTGTAGGCTCTCTAGTTTGCTGTAATAAATCACAGGTAATATTTCACAGGTTTATATTCTTCCTGTGGTCTTTCCTGTTTTATATTTCTAACCCTTACTGCACCATAAATCAAGGTATAAATAGGGATAACAGCTGATATTGAGTAATGCATTATTCTCTAGGTGACCCTTGACTGCATTTTCTTCCATATAAATTTGAAGACAGACTTTGAAGATACAAACAGTCTTTATCTTTACTTTACAACTTACCAAATGAACAGTCTGATCCACTTGGGGAATCAGGATCCTCTAATAGACATTCTCCTGTTTTATTGTTACATGGTCCACCACCACAGTTGCATTCTAGAAGACATTCAAACAGGGTAATAATTATACACAAAATGAGTAACTTACTCTAGAACAGGAAAGACATACACATGTTTAAGATTGCACAGAATGTCAAACATCTGTGCATTTCTCATCACTATGTAAAGTGATAGACCTATGTGAATTGCTTTAACTGTGAATTCTAAATAGCAGCAAATATTCATTAGCTACAACAGTGGTACACCAGCGTTTTGCTGTTCTAGGATTTTTTTTCTATTAAAGTGTAGAAAAGATTATAAATATAGGCTTGGCGTAAAAACCCTAAAAATGTTTTTACTTATTCACTACAGTTGTGATGAACTGATAAAGGGTACTCTTGACCTTTTTACCTGTACACTGGGGCAGAGGGAAGTGTCTATCTAATAAATGTAAGTTGCACACAACCCCTCTGAATTTTTTCTCTACCTCCTTATAGCGGTATTAAATCCAAAAACAAACATTTATTATATTGCAGCATATTAATTCTTAGATGTGATGGCTACATCAGAGTTTTTGGGCTTTAAGTCCATTATTTTCACCAAGTGAACTGGCCAGTAAGTCTGTTGTTTTTCAACAGAGCGAGCCATTCTGCATCTGTAGCAGTTACCACTAACAGGAGTGCTTACAATGATCAGCTTTTATTTACATATAACATACAATCCTGCGCTATAATATATATGAAACCCCCTGATAGTAAGACAATCAATAAAGAATAAGAAGCCTTAATATTGCAGGCAACAATATATCAAATAATAAAACATAAAAATGTGGCGCATTTTTATGTTTTATTTTTTTATTTACATATGTAAAACCTTTATCCCAAAAGGAAAAAAACTTGCTGTAAGGCCCCTTTCACAAGAGTGGACCAATTGGGTCCGCCTGTCCGTTTTTCAAGCGGACCTGATTGGATGCTCCATTGCTCTCTATGGAGTGGCGGGTGTAAAATGAGATGAGATGTGTCCGTTTACATCCGCCTGCATCCGATCCTTTCCACCAAAAACAGATGGATGGGGATCCGTTCCCCATCCATCTGGCAGATTGGATGATAGTCGGATGAAAATGGACAGGCGGTCCATTTCCATCCGACAGCCCATAATGGACAGCGGACTGTGTCCGCTGTCCATCCTGCATAAGTTGAGCGGACACGGACTTGTCATCCACTTGCTCAGTGATGATCAGCGGGCAGATCCCCCATTGGGCAAGTGGATCCCCGCATGAAGGGAGCCTACTTGGTTAGAAAGTTTTATCTGGAGTGTGGCTTCAGTTTGTTAGTATATCTAAATCTGCTAGTATATCTAACACTCCTCTCCCCCAAGAATAAAAATACTGCTATCCAAAGGTGCTTCTGTGCTCCCCCATCTAGAGTGTAGGCACTCTAACACAGGTGTGTTACTGGCAGGAATATATTCTTCAGATTTTTTTTAACATATAAAAAAGTAATTTTAACATATATTTTTACATTTATTTGTAAATGCATTCTAAAAATGTAGATTTCTATTTTTAAAAACATACAGTATATTTGAAATGTATTTTTAAAAATATTTTTGATATATTTTATAATAAAAATGCATTTCAACATGCAGTATATATATATATATATATATATATATTTTTTTTTTTTAATGAAATATATTGAATATTGCCAAAATTGCAGCATTTCAAATATATATCAATATATTTGGGAAGAATATTTTAAAAATATATTTCAAATATATTTTTCTTCCATGTGGGTAGTTCTGCTTTAAAGTCCTGTGTACAAGAAGTTTTGCTTACTTCAATACTTCTTTTCTCTTCCTAAAAGTCAATAGAAATATATGTACATCTCAATGTTTAATTTTTAACTTTGAGTGGAATTTTCCTTAATTTAACTATAGTCAATTCTACTATTGAAAATAAATATATCCTTTATAGCATGAGTGCTCAACCTGTAGTCCTCCAATTGTTGGTTGAGCATCCATAGCAACAGTAATTCTTGTTCAGCTATCATGATTAATAAGTGTATATGCTTTTGTTGATGCTTTAATGTAATAGTTCAGTTTTTGTATGCAAAACTAAGTGGACATTTTGGATGGGGCTCTGGCAGACTTGGTAAGGCCAAATATGACAATTATCTACATCAAAGGAAAGCTGTCCTATTTAAAACTACCTGTAGAATACATACTGTAACCCTTAATACTCTGGTGCAAACTAATTTATTTTGGTAAAGTCCTGGAGAGAGCTTTCAATTTCCAGCCATATCTATGCAAATATGGCTGACTTCTAGGAAAGTTATGATATTCTGCTTTTATAAAGCTGACATCAGAGCTTGTGGATAAGGGGGTATCACCAGTCCTCCTGTACGGGGTCCCGGCCAGCAGGGGGACACAGGCAGCTGGGTGAATTGGATGTGGGCATGAGGGTGATCAGCGGGGGGGCAATCACTGGAACCGATCCCCTGTATGGCTCTTTCTGCAGCAGCTTAAAGCTGGCTTTTTCTCCTTTCCCTTCCACTGGCTCTCAGCTGCTGAGAGAAAGCCATACAGGGAATTTTTTCAAGTAATTGCCTCCCTACCACGCCTATCACTCTCCCTGTGCACCATACATTTTCCCTGCTGCCCAGGCTCCCCTGTGTGACCCCACCCCTGCAGTGCTGCCATCTTCCCTCCTCGCCTTCCTACCAGCAGGTACAAGCACACAATAGGATCCTTCAGGATGGAGAATAGGAGAAGGGTCTAAATATGTCACATTTACCAGCCCCTTCCTTTCCTGAATGAACACAATGAGTGATTGTTACCAATCACACATGGTGTTCATTCATAACTGAAGCACAGACACAGCACATTTTATTATTTGGGGAGGGGGGGGGGGATTTGCAGGGCCCTGTCTGGTTGATTGTATGGGGCCCCGTGGTTTCTAACAGCAGCCCTGGCTGACATAATTGCTAATGGTGCACTTTGCATTTACCAGGAAAGTCCTACGACACCAAAATGCATCCAGTTCTATGGATTTAAATCTAGTCATTTACTCTGGCACAATTCTTCAGCCATTACTGCCTTCCTAGTTAGGGGAGTGCAGACAATGATCATTTTGTGTCAACACAGCACAACATGTTTACTTAGTGAAAGCTAGCAGGTTCTCTAAAAATGTGTAAAGTATATTCTTAATTCCTATAACTACTTTAGACAAAAGATAAACATAATTGTGAATTACCGAGGGTCTTGGTGATCCTTGCTTGTGCAGAATATTTACATTGCTGATCACAAATAGTCTGGAAACTGCACACCATCAAACTTTCATGTGTTTGTCTCAACTTTTTTGGGGGGGAAATTGCACAGGTTTTTCCCAATTTCTTGCTTTTATTCTTTTTTTTCTTTATTTTCTTTTTTATCATTTTGGATAGCGTAAGGGAAGATTATAACCCCAGTCAATTTTTTTTTCTCCATCTGGTTCCCATTGCGGAGATTTCAATGTCATCAATGTGATTGATGTCAGTGGAAGGAAATATTTCTCATCATTGAAGTCAGTATTGATATGACAACCCCTCCAGGATTTGTGTTCAGTGGCACTTATCTTTCTGTAGGCTCCATGTCTCCTACTGCTCCTTGTGATTGCATGATGTAATTCATTCTAATTTATCCAATGAGGAATAATGAAAAATTAAACCTGTTTTAATGCAATGTGCATAGGTGGTGTGTTGGAAATAACTCATTTGTTGTCCTGTGGCCTCACTTTAGCCACAGCCTAGAGATCATGTGTACACCATTCAAGCCCCACAATTGTGTTTACCTGTCCAAAATGAAATCTTTAGCTTTCATTTTACTAACAGAGTCAGCTATACACCTTTCCACTTCATTTGTGCAAATGTCATAAAATTCTTTCAGTTCACCTAACATAGTTACCTGAAATATGTCTACAATGAGTTCCCACACAACAGCTAAAAGTTAAAATAAGGCTTACAGTGTAAGCGTTTGATACTGAATGAGATGAAGGGGTAGGTATTTATCTGAGTTAATATGGGAATGTTAGTTTAGAATGGCTATCAGCAGTGAGGTGATGCTCATATGTAGTCCTAAAAACAGGAAGGAGACCAAATATAGGCATGGAGTCTTCAGAAATGTTAACTTGGACACTGTTTTCATGTTAAAAACATGTAATTTGCTTAACTGAAGTTGTCAAAAAGGGTGGTAAACCTGGATTATATTATATCATGTCTCCTCTCATTTCCCTCACAGCTTTAACAAAAATATAGTGAGCTCCTGAAACGTGTTTATCTACAGTTTTGGCTGGATTTAAGCAATAACCCTCTTTGACATGCTTAGCTTCTGTTGGCACTTACTCTGACAGCCAGATGGCCCATAACTCCAGTATCCAGACTTGCATCGCTCACATTTCAGACCTCCTGATCCAGGTCTACATCTGCACTGCTGACTTAAGGGATCACAGTTGTTGTCTATGGAAGCAGCATTGCACTTACACTTCTGACAGCCTAAGCAACTGTCAAAGCCGTAATATCCAATCTAGAGATATATGAGAAGAGAATGATGATCTATTCAATATTAGATTTTACTACTTGGCAGAGTGCAAAACCACATGTATAAAATCCGTATCAAAATTATCACAGAACTTAATAAAAATTATGAAAAGAAATTGGAATCCATTTATTACTACTCCCCGTAAGCAATGCAATGGAAAAGAAAAAGTATTCTTTATATTCCTACAGATACATGTTTTTGACTCAGAAGGGTTATTTACTAAAACTGCATGATGCAAATTTTGGGGCAGCTCTGCATAGAAACCAATCACCTTCCAAGTTTTATTGCCAAAGCTTAATTGAACAAGCTGAAGTTAGAAGCTGCTTGGCCACCATGTAAAGCTGCATCGGATTCTGCGTGCACCAGTTTTAGTAAATCTCCCCCAATGTCTTGCTTGGGTTGCAAAGCTATTTAAAAAGGGGAGTAGGATTTTTGTACTCACCATTAAATCCTTTACTTGGAGCTCATTGAGGGACATGGGAAGTTTTCCACCTGGGGGTTATACTGGCACCTACAGGAGGATTGGACAAAACAAAAAATGTAGGCCAGCTTAGGATAACCTCCCCTATGTTTTGTAGCAAAGCAGTAACGAGAGCATGATCAATAGCACATAGGGGTAGGACTTGTGTCCCTCAATGAACTCCTAGAAAAAGATTTTACAGTGAATTAAAAAAAAATCTTTTTTTTTCTTTCTTGTCTTTTGAGGATCAGATAAATTGTTCACCTTTGGTAAAAAGCCCAGTGCGAGTGGTAGAAAAACTGGGGACTGCCTGAAGCTCATGAGCCTCTTGAAGGGCCTTACACCTGAAGCTGAACTTGCACCCTGCATCTGGTAGAAAAATTGTAAGAACTGAAGACCAAGAGGTACACCTGAATTGGGAAGCCAGTGCTTGCTGCTATAAGATCAAGAAACACTCACATGGCCAAATATGTATGTCTTGACAGGGAAAGGAGAAAACGGATCCTTATAACCAAAAGCTTGGAGCACGGAGAATGATGGAATGAGAAAAACTACAGGTTCCATGTGGGAAGACCAAAAAGTAGTCAGTAGCTAAGAGATAGCGACTCACAGCTTAAACCGCATTCAAACAAAAAAGAGAGCTGGACCTGGACAGAGTGAATGAAGAACAATGTCCTGGTTGAGGAGAGGATCAGAAATTGCCCTAGGGCAGAAGTTAGTCCTTGGTCTAATTCACCTGATCCCAATACAGGCTCAAAGGGGTATAAGGGCAGACACTCATCTCCCAGAAGCAATGCTTACTAGGGAAGAACCACTTGAGGGTGAATTAGAGTAAAATTACCTCCAAAGAGTTAAACCAATGGTCCCTGAAAATGGGATCCAAAGTTTCATCCCAAAGTCACAAGGGACAAATGACAAGTAGAAGGGAAGTACCCATAAAGGACATAGCGAGGGGTGGAAGGTTGCCATTCTTAACTAAAAATGGCAAGAAAGAACCCAGACTTGAGTTCTAGCTCTACCTTCATGTAAGAAATGGAAGACACCCCTGGGATGGAGCTCCATGGTAGACCTTGCTGTAACATCCTTCCTAATCTCAGGCATTCTGAACTTCTGAAGAAGCACTTGATTGTTGGGTCCTTCTGCCATCTCTCAGTGTTGACCTACTCTGATATGAAACATATGCTCACTGACAGACGAGTAACGATGCAAAGCAGGGGCGGACTGACCATTTGGAAACCCGGGCACTGCCCGAGGGCCCGGGGTCAGTAGGGGGCCCCATGAGATGCAACTGGTACCTTTTTCATAAGCTAGTTTTGAGTTTGGGCAAGGACACAGGGGCCCCATGAGTTGTCAGTCTGCCCCTGATGCAAAGGGGTTTTATTAGAGCCAGGACAAGCCCTACAAAGGGAAAATCAGCTTAGACAGTTACAGCAACAACAGGGATAAGACCACAGAGTCAATGGCACATTTTCCCTGTTATCACTTGTAACAGGCCTTTTCGAATGAACAGGGCCAATAAGTTAAAATGACCTGGCTGACAACAGCGTAATAAAATATAATAGAGAAATAACTAAAAGAAAACACCAGCAGATGTAATGAATTGTATTGCCTATCTACTCTTCTTAGGTCCTATCTATACCACTGGCCAGTGGAAGAACAGTTGAATGGTGGTGGGACCTGTAAACTTACTCTTAAAGTGAGAGTATTTGTAATCCACAAGGAAACACTCCCAAAGCATACTGGGCAGATTCTCCTGGGGGCATCAAAGTTAAGCAGCAGCAAGCAAGTTTACCACAAAGGCCTCTCACCCCTTATGCTATGTAGGTGTCCTTGGGTTAGTAGTTTATTCCTCAGAGGCCAGACAAAAGGTCACACCGCACTTTGGGGCTGCATTCTCATGTCTGACTCTGCTTACATCTGGGTTTGGGTCATTCTGACATCTCATTGATTGCTGAAGCCATATTTAAAGTGGCAGTGACCCTGTCAGGGTTAGATTAACCACCTTAATACCACCATGCAAAAAAATAAGTTGACCTTGGTGTCTACTTTCCAAAGAGGGATCATTTTGGGGGCATTTTTAGTGCCCTAGCACTTGTATTTAATATGTTTTATAGTAGAAATTGAAACAGTTTTTTAAAAATATATTTTGTCTTTTTTCCTTTATATAGTAACAAATTAGAAAAAGCAGTGGTTAATAAATACCACAATAGAAAGCTCTGTCAGTCTCGAACAATTATGTAAAATTCACTTGAGTACAGTGTTCCATGATGACGTATTTGTCAGCCATACTATCACAGCACAAATTACAAAATGGCCTGAACCAGAAGGGGGTGTAACATGATAGTGACGGGTGGTTAAAACATGAGTATAACATTTATGCATTTAGGCTTTATTAGTTTGGCAAGGATACAGTAGACAATGTCTAACATTGTAGCTTTCATAGCTGAAAAAGAATACAGCTCCAAAACAATTTACAACACACTACACAATATAACCTGAAGGTAAATTTTTAGTGAAAAAAAAATGCATCAGGCTAAGACTACTATTTGATAATTGGTACCACGACAGCACTCAGTCTTGACAATGGGTTGCTTAGGCACTGCTGCTGTGTTAGGGGATGGGAGCTAGTTGGTACATACTCATCACACACATTATTGTACTTCTCTAAAACTTTGTAGTCTGGTTTGAAAGTTGATTGTCTATGTCATTGATAAATTATAAACTGGCTTAAGAGTTTAGGAAAACATATAGTATTAAGAAAAGAACATTAAAAATAAAAGTAAATTAAAAGCTCAACAATCTAATAATTAGATGTATCCAGATAACAATAGAATCTAATACTCACTTGACAGCGATCACAGGTTACTCCAGTGACACCTGGTTTACAGTTGCATTTTCCTGTGATATCACTGCAGGCATCTGTACCACACTTTGAACAGTGACACTCTGAAACAGTAATGAAATTTTTGAATGTATCTTTTTGCAGTCATAGCAATAAGCAATTAAACGAAAACTTATAAAATGTCTAAAACTGACCATAAATAACTTGAATTTTGACTGGTTTCTGCTGAATCAGTTGAAAAGTGAGCTGTGTGTGGCCCTGCAAGCACCACCCTGCTTTAAAAATTGACTGAGCCAGGATTGAATAGAGCTGAATGCTACAGATCTAATGTACAGGGAGTCCCAACACTGTAGTGCTCCCATAGAGAGGAGCATAAAGAAACGTTGGCGTATTTATTATGTACTGGCGTTCTGCTCCTCAGTGCTACAGAGAGTTTGCTCTTATGTATGGCAATGTGCGCTAAAGAGTTCTCTCAGTATGTCAATGTAATGATACATGTCACTACCATCTCTGAAGAACAACAGTAAACTGCGGAAACTTTAAAACAGGGGCAGGCAACCTAAAGATGTGGAGATCTACCTGAACAACATGGGAGAAGTCAAAGATCACTGGCACAGTGTTGCCTCCGCACACCTGATTTAAATCCCTAATTGTCATACCACCCTGTCACAATTGCGTGCATTGCATGGCAATCATGGGTTTAAATCAGGTGATGAGGAGGCAACATATCGCCTCCTCACCGCCAATGCATTTGGATTGCTTTGCAGAGGAGCAGCAGTGCCTACTGCACCTGTGAATGAGCCCTTAGTTGTAAATCTGCATTGGCACCCTATGAGCTTGTTCACATGTAAAGTTGGGGTTGAAACCCTGAGGCTGAATCATGGTTTTACTGTCCCCCAATCCAGACCCCCTTTAGCTGCTGAGGCAGCAGCCAAAGGTGTACACATGATGCAGCAGGAATAACACCCGCCATGCTTTTGGTGGGTGCTATCGCCTGTCAACCGAGACCCATTCAAGTAAATGGGTCACTCTGCAAGTGCTCTGCAACTGCATGCTTCTGCAGGATCCAAGAGGTTAAAGCAGGTGGTGAGAAAGCAACACACTGTCTGTTTAACTCCTTGTTTGCTGTACTGCACAAGGTTGCAGGTCAATTACAGAGCGGCCTCATTCACTTGAATGGGCCATGTTTGACAGGTGCTAAACTCACCAACCATGACAGGGCGTAGATGCAGAACTACAGAGGAGACATCAACTTATGCAACTCTTGCTCGTTACTACAGCTCCAACTTTACAAGTAGTTCCTCTGCATTGTACTCTGTTTGATGCTCTGGGATGGCATGTCAGCAAGCCCAGACAGAGATCTACCAGTCACCTGGCCAAGATCTACTGGTAGATCATGATCTACTGGTTGCTGACCCCTGCTTTAAAAGGTTTGTGTGGACATTCCTTTCTATATATAGGCTGGATGGCTTCTTTTTTATTACCTTTTTTTTAAAGATACAACTTTGATTTATAATACCTAGTATGGACCACATACTATTATGTGTACTTGCATGATTACATGCAATAACACATATTACTTTATAAAGATGTTAACATGTGGTAATGATTATACATTACTGATTTATAGTCAACATTTTATTTTGTTACATTTTTCATTTGCTTTCTGTCATATAGCTTTCAAGAACGTTTCAAGTTAATGTTAAGTGCTTCATGCACTTCCCTAAGAAAATCCAAATGGCAGGTCCCTGCAATAGAACAGATGGTATACTTATCTCTCGGAAGTCCGATGCTGCTTTATTTCCTCTATCCCAACTCTACGGTCTGTGACAGATTCTGCAGCATTCAAAACGTCCGGCATTGTTGGATAGTTTTGAAACCAACAGCATGATGTGGTTCCTCCTTTGATTCCGACACCACTGAAGGACTCAGCAGTGATTGTCAAAATGAAGAGTTTGATGGGGCTGCAGTGCTGGAAGTTACTGAACAAATCTAGGAGACACAGGCCATTGGATAGGCGAGTATAATAACTCTTCTATTGGTCAGGCTTGATATTTGGCTTTTTTTTAAGGGAATTGACAGGGCTTCTTTAATGACCATGGCACTGGCTTAAAAATATGTAAGTAAGCAGTTTAAAGAAATTAGTCTATAAGCATTACCTGTGCAGTTTTTAGCCACTCTAGCATCCCCATAATACCCGGGTGCACACCGCTCACAGTGAAATCCTGTGGTTTTGCGCATACAACTGTTGCATTGCCCTGTGACTTCATTACAGTCTTCAAAAATCAAGTTGGGATCTGAGTTTCCACTGCAGTCACATTTTCGACATGTACCACCTATTAGCAGTGGGTTGCCATAATAACCTGGTGCACACCTAAAATAAAAGAGAAATAACCATAACAAACTGTAAATATTTTCATGAAGACACCTTGTAAATCATCTTGTAAAATGTTAAACTAAACCATGCTTGTTTATAGATGTAGTTGAAAGTGTGGCATGCCTACAGTAACATTTTTACTAGTTGGCAGTTTAGATCATTCTTACTGATTGTTACTTAAATGTTGCACATAAAATTCACTATTTAACATTCATGCACTTTTTAGATTTAAATGCTTCTTGCTGGAATCTATAAACATTTATTATTTAGAATTGCACATGAAAATGTAGCAGGAATATCCTTTCCTACAGCTGTACAGAAAAACTGCCTTTTTTGCAGTAAAGTCTGTTAGCTTTTGTCAGTTCATCAGTTAGCAAAGTGTTTCCATTTTAACGAACACCTCCCATTGCAACAGGTCTTAAAGTCCATTCATCCGTATTATACTTTGAAATGAAATGAAAGATCACACCCACATTTTGGACAAAATATAAATATTCAGCAATGATCTTAGAGTGTGAGATGTTAACCATATGCTTTATGTCCCAATAAACTTGCATCATCATATGTCATGACAGATATTTCTACTGTAAAATTTTCCAGCTGTTTGCTATACGGAAATAGCTATAGAAAGTGGATTGAGTCAAGTGTAATGCATCTGTAACATTGTCCCATAAATGTGTCTGAATATAGGAGGTGCATAGATCATTTGACTGTATAAAAGTTTTTCCTTCTCGTCATAGAACAGTTTATATAAGAAATGTGTTGTAGGATATAAAAATAGGATATAAAAAGGTAAGAAATGGCTGTTTCTCTAAATAAGGATGTTACTAATAATGATGTAGCTATTGTTACTTTGTTATTATAATAATAAATATAACATACTGTATATACACTGTATATATAAACAATTGTAAAATTGTACCCAATAAATCAGGTTACGCCCTTCATTGTAAAAATGCCAAAACAATGAGGGTGATTTATTAAATGAGCTGCTAATATTCACATACATTGTGTGAATATTCACTTCAATTATACAGTCATGTGCAGTGAAATAAGTAAACAGGAACTTGCTTTCCCTGATTGGATAACTAAAGTGACATCTCAGTCACAATGCTGGGGGCACTGGGCACTGGGGGCACACTCCAAGCACAGTAGAGCGGTGCTGGCTGTACATATATGTGATAGCACAAGGTTAAAGTCCACATATATATACATACGGTCATCAGCCAAAGGTTGATTATACATTTCCACTTTTATCACTAACTTCTGGCCCTGCCCTGTGAGGCATTGCTCCCATGGTAGTAAAGAACAATTTTTGGCTTCATGGTATTCAAGCTTTGCAAATGCTTTGCCATTGCCTGTTCTGTAAAAGTGAACCATCTTAGTACACACATGAAAATCAGAAGGTGTTTGCTTTGCTTTGTGTTGTTTTTTTTAGTTCACCAGCAACATTTGGCAAGCAATGGTAACTTGACAAATGCTTCAATTCAAGCTAATAACAGCATAGCCTAAGCGCTCCTTAGATGCTTGTAAGGCTTTCAGTAAGCACTTGATTTTTCTTTTAAAAAATCCTTTTTAACAATGTTTCCTGAAACAGATAATGGTTTACAAATGCCTCCTAAATGCATCCAAATGCTATAGGCATTTCGCAACCATTTTTAAAGGTTTTCTTTAAAAACCTGTGTGAATATAAGCAAAGTGTGAATTACAGAGCTGCAAGACGAATAATTAAAAAACAATAATTCTATACATCGAACCTCTTTATTTTCCTTAATTCAGAATACACAAACATTGTCAGTGACATTGAAAGTGATGGAGGAAATTAAGTTTTGTATTGTCACCAGAACAAGAATAAAGGGGTGTGATGGAAGGGTGGGCAGAACAGAGCACACATGAAGGCTAATAGCTGTTCAGGACCGTCAGTTCTTTATTAAGGGGTTCAACAAGCAGATAATTTATTAATATAATAGGTGGAGGGTGACTCTGCAGGGTACACAGATGCAATGAGGTAGAGCAGGGAGTAGTCCTGGAAGGTGCAGGGCATTAGTGTGATATCAGCAGGATCACAGGATGGAAATATGATGCAGTGAAATGGAATACGTTCAGTGGTAGCAACCTGGATCACAGCACTGGAAAAGCAGCTGGACAGTAGGGTGGAAACAAGGCAAACCAAAAGTCACAGGCCAGCAATCCAGGGTATGACAAGAAACAAGCCCTGTGCAACCAGCTATGGCTTCAGGTCCACACGGGCAGCAAGTCAGTGGAGGGTGTAGGAGTGTGTCTGCTGCTGGACATGCTCAGATAGTTAAAACTTGGGTTGGGGCGAGATCCTGCTGCCAGGCCACTTGATGCTTGGCGTCAGGTTGCACTGGCAACAAACTGCACCTTTTTCTGGCCAAGCCGCATTAAGAAGCAAGACCTCTGTCTCGGGTGAGCACTGTGGCGCACAGGGAATGGGAGATTCCATTCCCATTGAGACAGTGTGGTGTTTGTGTAGGGAAAGTCTAGAGGGTGCATGTGATGAATTCATACGCAGGAATAGCAGAAGGTTTGACTTCCCAGCTCCCTGAATGTAGGTGGTCTGGAGTAGCAGAATCCATGTGTACGTGGCGTGGAATGTTGGATGCGACCACAGTTAAGGAACAGGGTGGCTCATAATAAGGGGAAATCTTTGAATGGGGATGCCTGTTCTGGTTGCAACCATCTTGGAGGGGATGTCCGTCACTTTGGAAAGCATTTCCTTACTTCCTGTTGTATTTATAGAACTGTAAGTGAAGGGAAATCTCCCCAATAGGACATACACAGGAAAAAAACACCTACGTTTTATCCATCTCCTACTCCGTACAAAAAAAAAATAGGCTTTAGATATACTCTAAATGCAAGTCGTGCAGTACTTGTAGTGCATGACTTGGTATTAGCCTTTTGCATTCTATTGTATAGTCTGTACAGCAGAGTCCAGCCAGAGGGAGAGATGCATCACAAGGAACCAATTTAGTGTTCTGCAGTGCACAAGAGAGAGCAGCGTGACAGATAATTGGGCTTGTTTCACAGTTCCGTCAAATTGTGGGGAGGGATGGACACAAATACAAATCCATTGGTGGGTAAAACAGTTCCCAGGTATTTATTTCATCTGTGTATTTAGCTGTGTGCCTGGAATTCAGAATTAATATTATAGCCATACTTCTGAGTGAATTCAGTGCACATTGTGGTGCTAGAAGAAATCAAATTTATTTGATCTGATTAGGTGAGTGTACAGATTTTAGGCTAAAGGACAGGTAGGGCTGGAGTCAGTGTGACCAGGAGTAAGAACACATATATATTACTCAGTATATACATATATTTATAAACAATGTTCTGTATATATTGAAAGGTGATGAATAAAGAACTTTCAGTCTTTTCACAAGGTCCTTACCTTTCACATTTAGGTCCAGCAAAATTTTCCCTACAAATACAACGCACAAAACCTTTCTTCATAACACAAGTAAGGGCAAAGCTGTTGGAAAAGAATAATAGTCTATTGTAATCAACAAACAAACAAGTGCTTTTAATAGAGTGGAGTATGTACTATGTATACAATGGCTAAAAGACTCAGTTGAGCTCCATATCTGCAGTAGAGAATAAGGTTGGACCTCCCCTGCAAGGTATACCAGTGCTGCACAAAATGTCTAATGCTGTGACAAGAGATCATCAAATGTCTGTACACATGTGGGGTCTCCAAGCAAAAGTCAAAGTCAAGGACACAAAAAACCATTAGGATGTCAACATATTATAACTTATTGTAATCTAGCATCTGGTCCTGTTTTTTTTTAAAGGTGTGGTCAATGGAAGTTTAAGTACTAGCATACTGTATAATAATTAGAAAATCTGTTTGTTCTCTTTGTTGAAATGTTAACCAGTCATAGGGGTCATAAAGTAATAGAAAATAAAGTGGTTGTTTTGTGAATGTCATGGTGGGAAATTGATCCAGAAATTGCTGTTTCACAAAGAGAAATTGATGAGCAAAAAAAAAAAGAGAGGGCTGAGGGCCCTCGCAGGCAAACATAGCACAATTAAATCCTTATAAACTAGGATGGGTTCTCTGTACTATTTTATAGCTATGTCATAAATGGATATCCTCCTATTATCTTGTTGTCCTTCTATTGTATGAACTTCCTGTTCTATATTTGCTCCTGTACCGATCTATAATTTTACTGGAAATTAACGTTCATCCACTACCAAGGGACTATCTTCAAATCTGAAGTAATGCGGGCTGGAGTTTTTATAAACAGTCTCTACGTTACAGTAATCAGGCACATCTATTTTGAGAACTTTTCTGAAGTTGTATTAAGAGATGAGACATCTGGTGTAATAAAGAGAAATTGTTACATATGCTTCCTTCTAGTACAAGATAATAAGGACTGTGTTCATGGGAACAAAACAGAAAGTAACTGTTCCCATAAGAGCTGTGATGAGATCATGTGTACTCTTGTCTCCCCTAGAGGAAAGATAAACTCTTAAGTACTTGATGGAAGGAACAATCTAAATTCATATTTTCATCAGATTCTGAAAAACATTTAGTAAAACTGTTGTAAAAGATTTACAAAGATTTCTCCTTTGCTTGCTTAGATTGCTAAAGCCCAAATCTAACCAAATCTTTTTTTCAGTTTGGAGTTTAGTGGGGAAGGGCTAGAAACTCTGTTGGGTTTTTATTGCTGTTAGTGATGGTATTTAGTAAATTATGTCTTACTTTACATCCCTGTGAAACCAAGACAAAGAATAAGGAGTATAGGTGTCACTGGGAGAAGAAGTCTCATGGAGCAAAAACAACTTGACACATGTTCTAATCTTTCCCCACTCTACTAAATAAAATTGTTTTTGTTGTTGTCTCTGCCTCCATTGGACAGATTTCCCATGACTCAGTTCCTGTGACACCGTGACACTAGGACAGAATCTTCCTAGTAGGGACACAAACAACAAGAAAAAATAAATTGCAGCTTATGACCACCCAGCAGAGCTCTCCAATCAACAATGCTGCTCAAAGAGTATGAACGTTGATGACGTTATTCTTTCCCCAACAACAATCAGACTTTTTATTGCACCATGCAGGGGCAGTGTCAGACCGCTGTGTTCTGTGTGAAAGCTGTGGTTTGGTTCTCCAATGTGCTGTCAATACAGGGCAACTTTTACAATACAAAACACCTACACTTAAATAAATAAATTGGTTATGCAGCCAGAAGCTTCCGTTTGGCTTGAATAATATGGATGAAAGTAGTAAATGCAATTATTATTATAAGTAGAGGGGAAAAGTGGAAAAGGATTAGATCTCCATCAGGTTTTTACTATAGCTTGTGTATTCCTGCTCTGGTGACATCATTAACATTTATTTCTGGTCCTGATGTTTCAGGAATAAAAAGTCAAGAGAAATCCCAGATAACAATAACAAAATAAGTTCTGACTCTTCCCAACTCTAATCAAAACTAAGAAAACAGTTTTGCCTGGAGTTGGGCATTAAGTAGCGAACAAGCAGCCCACTGGCAGAAGTAGACCAAATATTTAAAAACAGTGTAACTGTTCTCTAGTAAGCCCTATAACAACCTGAACGATTTTTGTCAAGAGGGTTTCTTAGAAACATACCTGAGCTTGTGATTTGATTTATTAACATAATGCATACTCTGAAAATGTAAGAACCCGAGTTAAATACAATTGACATCCTGTATAGCAGCCTTTTTCAACCAGAGTGCCTAGGCATCCTGGGTTGCCTTCTGAGTTCTTTCAGGGGTGCCTTGACAAAATGCCTAAACATTGCCCTAAATTACCCAAAAATTGTGTACATGACAGTGGATGGATTGAGCCTGCATTTTTGGCTATAGGCTATAGGATTTCATTGTGCAACATTACAATCTTGGATGCCAATTGGGCCTGCCGCCAGGATCCTAACAACTGCTGAAGTCATCTGTTGATAAGAAGGATGCCTGGCACTTGACTGGCATCCTTGTCTGACCTCTGCCCTTCTGTGGGCTGACATTAGCTGTTTGGTGGAGAGAAAATGAGGGAGAACAAATGCTGGAATGCTAGTCATTACCAGTGTATATTTGCTTTGCAAGAATAAATCATCTCTAATGTTGGGTGTCCTATGTGTGTGTATGTTGCTGAGATATGTACAACTTTTAGGGGTGCCTCAAAATTGTGCATAATTTTAAAGGGTGTCATGACTGAAAAAAGGTTGAGAAAAAACTACTGTATAGCCCTCATTCTAAAAGAAGCTGCATACATTTGGAAGGGTAGGCTTGTGCAGGAGTCCAACTCAGTTATAAGTTTAATGTATAACTAAACACCAAACCTTTTGTTTAGATTTGGATACAGTAGTGAGAGGTTAGAATCACTGTAAGTTTTCCTTATTGCTGTCTGTGTCACCATTACGGATATTCATTCTTCAATTGGCATGATTCCAATGTAATGGGGAATGAAAGTGGAGGTGAATCTATAATTCTTAGTTGCCACCAGAACAGGGATACAGGAGAAATCTGGGGACACTTGTTCCCAAGACACTGGTCTAGGAGGGCATTTCCCTTTTATTGGAAAAATATCTCCTCTTGTCCTGTTGAATCTACAGGATAGGGGGTGAAGAGATATCTCCATTAAAAAAAAACACAGATGGCAAAAAATAAAAATCTAACTGCAATTTTAACACTACCCTACTCAACCCTATTCAATCCAAATTGGAAAAAAAGTTTTTGCTTTGGATATACTTTAAATTAGCCGAACCGCTGCTGATCAGAAGCCACAGCAAAACCTAGTTAACACACAAAACACTGACAGAAATACCATGGTCATATATCATGCTGAAAACTGTTCTGGAAGAAATTGTCTGCCAAATATGATTTATAAGTACATGAATCAGATACAATTAATAGGCATTTATATTTAGACTACAGTTCTCTTTTAGGTATGCAAAACATTATCTAGCACAACCCTATACCACTGAATATTTTAACTTCTCCAATTCCAAATGTAAACCTTCTTCAGGACAAAGTATAGATGGAGATCTTTTCTGTGCCTTTTTTTATTTATGTGTTTTATCACAGGATTGAAAGCAACGTACTTGTTAGAACTAAACTGCAGCGGGCAGGGACATTGCAGACAGGATTTCAATACTCCCTGGACTACATCAGCCATGTAACCAGTTGGACATCTCTCACAGTGCTTGCCTGTTGTATTTCTTTGGCAGTCCTGTGTAAAAGAAAGAGAAAGATGTAACAGTGCACACCTAAGGGATTAATGAGCTATTCTGCTGCTACACAAGTATCATTTTGCAAAATACGCAAATACCATTTTGATAGCATGTGAGAAACAAAGTGCTACTATGTACTGTGCAGTCATCTCACCCAGGTATTTAAAAAAAAAAAACCCAACAAACTGCTTATGATGTTATTGGACCATGGTTATGCACCAAAATAAAAACCAGCAGCAAATATATTAAAGTGACTATGTCACTACATGGGTCAAAATAAAAGTAAGGCCATGCTTTAAAAGAAGATGTATACCATTCCAGAGGCCTGTGTGTTAAAACTGTGGTGGTTTGCTGTTCTCTGACTACTACAGGTATTTGACACTTCCAGGCAGTGGTGGAACTACCAAGGTTGCAAAGGTTGCACTTGGGACCAGGCCCTTGTGTTCTGCCACTGTGAGGGGCCCAAGAGCACGGACTGTTGGCTGGCTGGCTCCAGTTGTGAGCAAAGAGTGTCTATTACACTCTCTCTTGCACTTTTCAGACCCAGCACTGACAGCCTTCCCCCTCTCCCCCCTCTGCATGAATGAGCTCCTCTTCCTCCAGCTCCTGTCCTCCTGTGTGTGTGCCCACGGCTCTGCCCACACTCCTATTCCCGGCAGCACTATGCCTTACTAAGGAGATAAGTGGGCGGGAAAGCCCAGCAACTGCATGGTGGAGGATATATGCAGCCTGCCTGAGCCTTCCTCCTTGGGTTAGATAACTCATCATCCATTGTTTTTGAAGTGTCCCCTCCCTTCTCTCCTGCCTATGAGTGCACTAATGTAAGAGAGAACTCTGTGGACTCTAATGTAAAAGGGGACTCAGATATAAAAGGTGCTCTGTGGACGCAGATGTAAAGGGGGCTTTGGTGAGCAGAGTTTCCCTTTACATCAGAACCCCCCCCTTTAAATCAGGGTTCCCAGAGCACCCCTTACATCAGAGTTCCCCTTTACGTTACAGTCCACAGAGCTCCCCCTTACAGTGAAATTCTGCAGTCTCTGATGTAAGGGGGGCTCTGGAAACCCTGACTAAAGGGGATTGCTGGGAACTATGATGTAAGTGTGGGATCTGGTTACGAGAGACCCCCTTATATCAAAGTTATCCTTTACACCAGTCTGTTAAATCAGTGTCCCCAGTGTTCTCCCATACATCAGAGTGTGCAGAGTCCCCACTTACAGAGTAAGGGAAACTCTGCAAATTCAGATTTAAAGGAGAACTCTGCAAGTTCAGATGTAAAGTGGAACTCTGTGAATGCAGATTTAAAAGGGGAATTCTGCGAGTTCAGATGAAAGGGGAACTCTGCGAGTTCAGATGTAGAGTAACTCTGTGAGTTCAGATGTAAAGGGGAACGCTGTAAGTTCAGATGTAATTGGGAACTCAGCGAGTTCAGGTGTAAAGAGGAATGCTGCAAGTTCAGATGTGAAGAGAACTCTACAGATTCAGATGTAGGAAGGGGAATACGGTGTATTCAGATTTAAAAGGGGAACTCTGAGGACTTTGATGTAAGGGGGGACTCTTGTGAATAAATATATATGATTAGAAAGGTTATTTAATCACAAAATATATCTATAGTGTATACTACAGAAGAAAATCGGCAGTGCGCCGCTAAAGTGTTCAGGTTTGGCTTGAAGAAAAAGTGTCAACACTACCCAAGACGGCATATATGGGGCCTGCTGCAGAACATGGGAAAGGGCCCCGCGATGGGAATAAAGGACCCCAGGATCAGTGGGAAGGGCCCCGGGCTCAGAGGGAAGGGGATCCAGGACCAGAGACCAGGGGGTCCTTCATGGTTTATTGCACCAGGGACTTAAAGGTTCTATTTATGCCTCTGCTTTCAGGTATATCAAATACCCGCTCCCTCACTACAGGATGTGGAATCCAGAGGGAGGAACCACAATGCGCCATGGGCAAGGAGGCATTTGACACACCCAGTAATGTCAGATACCTGTATCGGCCAGAAAACAGCTGTACAGGAGGTATATAGCATCTTCTTTTACAGCATGGGCTTACTTTGGTTTTGACCCTGTAGTGAAATGGACACACGACTGCCACCAATGACCTCTCAGGGACTTTTCCAGGTTTGGCACCTTTGGCTATCTTGATTGGTCCGTCTGGGATGACATACCTAGGTAATTTGCAAAGGAGTTACATAGTCTCTGCACCTATGGCATTGCAGGATTGGACAATGAGCTGCATATGCCGTGCTCATTGTGTAAAATCCAAAGATTATTTTTGGCAGGCAGAAAGGAGCTTAGGAGACATTCAGAGTTTTATTCATCAATGTTTTTACCCAAGATACATAGATTTACCCACGATTCACACAATTTTCACAAAAAGCTTCAATTTTAAATGTGTCACTCTCGGGTAAAAGTTGTGTGAATCTTCGGTGAAAACATTGAATAATAGACCCTATAGACTCTTCTGCAATAAAAGCATACCTGATAGCAATAGAAAAAAGCCTTTAGCTCCAATTTAGGCTAGGGTTGCACCTCTGCATGTTGCGATTTAATTCTGGCGCATTTTGATTTTTTGAACACACGTTTTTGCCACATTTTTATGCATTTTACTTTTTTTTTTGCCAATAGGAAAGTATTGACTTCAATGCCACTTTCATATGACTTTGGATGGGTGCAACTTTGATGCTACTTTAATGCTACTTGAGTGCCAGAGAGTGTAAAGTCACATCAAAGTTGTACTACATGAGCAGAACTATCATACTTTCCTGTTAGTGAAAAAAACCCCAAAAATGCAAAATGCATAAAAACCTCAACACTTGCATTTTTTGTGCAGTTCTATTGAAATCAATTGCACAAAAAAGCTTTCTGATGCAGGAAAAAAGTCCCTGACCCTTTCTAAAAAATGCACTGGTTTAAAACACACAGATGTGAACTAGATCCATAGGAAATCATGTTAAATGGACTGTAGTGCATTCCTGCAAACTGGTAAACACACTGAAAAAGCCCAAGTGTGAACCTAGGCTAACATCAGTTTTCATGCACATTTCAGTGAGTTTTTATGCATGTTGACATCAGTTTTTATGTGCGTTTTTCTTATGCACAGTTAGACATCATCTGCCCTGTTCACACCACACTGTTGATGTCACGGCACTGTTTTCTGTGCAGAAAACTGCATACCCGATGCAGATTTCTGCACAGAAAAAATCTGCAGATGATACTTGCGGTGTGAACAGGACACATAGAGAACAATTGTTTTCTTTGTGCCCTTGCAGAAGGTGTGCAGAAAAACTGACATGTCTGCACATGGTGTGAAGGAGGCCTTACTTCTTGTTCTTGTGTAAAGATTTATGCATTGAGCCTATTACCAGGTGGCTGTGTAACATCACGAGAAGCTCATTTTAAATCACTGGCAGTTTTTGTTTTTCTGACCTCCCCATTTAACAAAGTTTATTAAGCGTTGATTCTGCCAGTAGATCTACTATGTTTTCACTTTTTGTAACAGGTCAAGTTGTCCAGCAATGTGGTAGTTAAAGTTAAAAAAAATTGAAGTACACTGAAAGGTACCATATTTTAATAGCCAGCTTAAACAATCACTTACCTACCACCCTATAGCAGATATACTGCTACTGGGTGGCCGCTCTGCGCAAAACCACATAAATATACGAGATTTTGCAGTTCTGGGTAAGGGGTTGCAGAGAATGTCAATCACTGGGTCCCCAGCCTGTGATTCTCGTCCGGCACTCGGTGATCGCCGCTAAAGCTGAGAGGGGAGAGATCTGTGTATAAACAACACAGATCTATTTCCTCTCAGCATGGACATGCTGCTTTCTCTCTCTCTCTGCACAGCAGAGAGAGAGAAAGCAGCATGTCTCCCTAGTAAAACAGCACACAGCACAAAGAGTAAACACAACACACAGTTAACCCTTTGATCAGCCCAGATGTTAACCCCTTCCTGCCCAGTGTCTTAGTGCAGTGTAAGTGCTTGTTATTAGCACTGATCACTGTATTAGTGTCATTGGAATTGTCAGTGGCCGTTAGTCAGTTCCCACCCAGCGTCAGATTGCTCACAGCAGTCCAGCAGTCCCGCTATAAGTCGCTGATTACTAGTATAAAAAAAAAATTCCAATATATATACCGCCATTTGTAGATGCTATAACTTTCATGCAAATCAATTAATTTACATGTATTGGGATTTTGTTTTTAGAAAAGACACGTAGCAGAATACATTTTGGCCTAAATTCAGGAAAATTTTTTTATTTTTAATAATTTTTTATTGGATATGTTTTATAGCAAAAAGTCAAAAATATTGTTTTTTTTTAAAAATTGATGTTTTTTTTTTACTATAGCGCAAAAAATAAAAAACACAAATAATACCACTGAAAAAAAGCTCTATTTGTGGGGAAAAAATAACATAAATTTAATTTATGTACAGCGCTGCATAACTGCACAATTGTCAGTTAAAGTAACGCAGTGCTGTATTACAAAAAATGGCCTGGTCAGGAAGGGGGGTAAATCCTCTGGAGGGCAAGTGGTTAACCAAACAAAAACTAGTGCATTCAGAGTCCATTTAAAAAAACTTCTAAATGTCTCCATTCAAGAGCAGGAACAGACTCTTTATCCGTTCCCTCAATGGCTCATTGACAAAATTATAGAAGATACATCAACTTGATATACCTCTTGTGGAAACATACAGTATCTATAGTCCCAATCTAGGGACTCCAAGCTTCTCAAACCTTTCTGGATCCCCCTCTCCTCTTGTCTCCCTGATGGACATATAGATACTTTTATTCAGTCTCAGCTATGGACTCTCAATCTAATACTATTTTCACCTTTTCTCTGTTTTCTGTCCTGAAGGTTATAGTTCTCCCATTCTTTTTTTACTACTTAGACATTATCAAGTCAGTTCACCATGTCTCCAATGCCAACCTTTTCTTTTTAGGCCTTAATACAATGACATATTTATCTGTTCACAATTAATGGCCTTAACTTTCTTGATATCTTTGAAGGCCTAAACAGTTGCTGTAATGAGAGCTTGACCAGATCCTTTTCTATTTGAACTCATGTTTATTGATAACCTTTTCTCTACAAAATATGTTTTAAAAAATATATGTCTAAGACTATCCTGTCAACAGAGAGACCCTGTTATAGGAAATGGAAGAATAGCAAATCTACTGGCAGGATCAACAGATAATAAAACTATTACAGTGGAACTCAAATATACAAAAACTGCTGTGTTAATGACAGTGACAGACTGTGTACAATGTAATTTCATATGTAATAGTTGGACTTTAAGGAGACAATAAAGGAACTTCCCATGACTTGTATTACATTTTAAACTCTTTTGTGCATTGTCCTAAGCTAATCATGTTTTAGTCTGGCACAAAATAAAATTGAAATATCATCTATACTTTCATGCAAAGGCTATGAAACAGCTTTAATGGTTGTTTTTATTGGGTGTTTATTGACCATGTCTGCTATTCATTTTACTTGCAAACAGTTATGGTGTATTCTTTAAAACATCCACCAGAGCTATGTATGGAGTATCTATATGCAAATAGTTGTATGGCTATTTTACAAATGAACATAACATTTCATACATGTGAATACATGGGATAATACATTTCTTTAATTTGTAGTTCATATTACAGGGTTTGCAAAGTTGAGTATCCTATGGAATAAAACCCAAAAAGGTGTCAGGAGTTGCCTGCTTTTGTGTCCAAGTGGCAGATTACCAATCTTCCCACACTCAGTGTGCGTAGGAATTCTAACTTTGTCCAACATCAAACCTTTTTTTGGGCAGCCTTTAAGTCTTCTCTTAAAAATACTTAAATTTAGATTGTTTTTTTTTTGCATTAATTAGAATTGCAAGATATATGAACAGCAAGAACCCATTATTATTATTATTATTATTCAAGATTTATATAGTGGCAACAATTTACGCAGCACTTTACAACATGAGAGCAGACAGTACATGATATAATAACCCTGGATAAATTAAATGTGATTTCCTCATTTAGTATAGCTCGGATTTTATTACCCTCCCAAATCTATGAGGTACTCAAACAATCACACATTTGCTAGTTGTGTTCACAACTTATATCTCCTAAGCCCAGTGGAGTACCAATGTAACAGCCTTATTTTCTTATTTGCCTGTTGACAGCATTGGCGTACCCAGCATTGTTTTCAGTCTAATGAAGCCTAACTTGGAAAGGTCGAATAGCAAAATTCAAACACTTGTCATTACATATTGCTTATCTGTCCTGCTGATAATTCCAGCTGGTATCACATGCAGAGAGCCTGCTCCTTGTGTTTTTAAAGAATCCACATAAACTCCTTCGCAACTGAAAAACAACTTCAGTTGTTCACTAATGTGGTCAAGAATGTTGTATAGGTTAACTGTCATTTTCCTTGGTCAAGAAAAAACTACAGGGAGGTGATGCTCAAAACAGCACCACCAGATACATACACACACACGCACACACGCACACACATATATACAGAATATTAAGAGCCATATGTGGTTTACTAAGATACATATATTTTGTTTGGCTGTAGTCCAGCAACATTGTGACTTTCCTTGGTTCTTCCATCATCACTGATGGAAATGTTTCCTTTGTTATCTATGCATTGCTATTCATCTGAATATTTTATTACCACAGCTAGGAGATAATTAAGCTGGATTCAAAACGTCTAGGGGTCAGCTTTCCACCTATAGGTGTGGTTGGAAGGAGCTGAGCCCTAGACATTTTGAATTGATGACCATCCGGGAGATCGGGGTGGTGAGCCATGTAATAAAATAT
Organism: Staurois parvus; assembly: GCF_062004578.1. Classification (NCBI taxonomy): domain Eukaryota; kingdom Metazoa; phylum Chordata; class Amphibia; order Anura; family Ranidae; genus Staurois; species Staurois parvus. Next base: position 3,339,266 of record NW_028318110.1, on the reverse strand, counting down.
ACATTAAATGCTGGCTTTTTTCTTACATCTTGTAGATGTTTTTAATCTGGGTGCGAATACATAGTTTTATAAATAGATAATTCTACATATTATATGAGAGTGTCAGCTGGAGGAGTGTATACTGTGGCAGTACCGGCAGAGGAGCTGGAGGAAGACCACAAAAGGTGTACACAAGTATGTCCATATGTTGAGCGCATAATGACCTATTGATGAGGTCATAAAGTGAGGTGAGCAGGTTTTTCACCTAATGGTGGTGGCACGGTTGGCAATGAAGAAGAGGGAAGATTTATTTTATACATTGCACAGTGGTGTTAGAGGAGACTTTTTTATGGGACTTTAATTATTGTTTAGTGATTTATTTTATATGAGATATTAGTTTGTTGCGCTACACTATATTGTTATGCAAATTTAAATAATGTCCTTGCTATAGGTGTAGGTCATTTATGGACCTTTTGAAGCCTAACTGGAATACTTCTAAGATGTTGCTAAGAACACTGCAAAGAGATGCTTAGCTGTTAAGGCTCACCTTCATCATCACAGGAGTGAGCTTTCAAATGCTAAGCCCAGAGCTAATGCATCAGGGGAGGGAAAGTGGATGCGAGGGGATTTGAATCAGAGAAAGAGTTAGCTTTTGTGCTGATGAAGGTAATCACTAAAACGTTCTCAGTGACCTCCTTAGCATTGTCCTAGAAGTTTTTCAGTCAGGCTTCATGAGATACGTAAATGGCTTACATCTATAGCAAGGGCTTTATTCATCTTTGTTCAAAGCTGCACAGCTTGTTTTACCTACAGACATTTATTAAATGCATAGGTTGTTTTTTGATAAAAGTGAACTATGCCTTTAACATAGGTCCTTTAGTGCATTTCATAGTGATTCTAATAAAATTGACTGCTCTAGCCCTGAAGGAGGGGAAGCTTTTCCTCTGAAACATGTTAGCGGTATTTGAAGGTCTAAACCAATAAATATTTCAAAAATACTTGTAAGTGAAATTAACTTTTCTGCTATGTGCTCCCCAGTACATATCCAAGAATTCACCATCTGCAAAAGATTCTGAGGACTTCACAATAGCACATTCAAACAAAGTGTCCCAGAAAGATGGTTTCTAAAGGTTAACAGTGTAGTTTGTGGATCTTGAGTCGGTGACCACACTTTGCATTACCAACAAAACATTTCCAATTAGGCCAATTCAACTGCGTCGAACTATGATCACCTAGGATTATATTATGTATAGTTTATGATGCAATTTGTACTATGTAAATCTGCAAAAAAGGCATGTACAGGCATGTTAAATATGGGTACCTTTTAGGCAAATCATTGCTCCTTGTACTAACTTAAACATGTTTCCCAGAGTATTTATTATGACGAAGTTAAGAAGGGACAGCTCTGATGTTAAGAGCTGTGGGTAGAAAAGGGTCATCTCAAAACATGTAAAATATTACTTAAAATGAGATTTTACAAGTTGCCTCTGGCATTTCAGAGATTTTTAATAGGCGCTTTTGGATGTGACCTTCCAGATTTAATAATCCACGCTTCCTCCTCTGGAACATCACAAACACAAAGACTCCCTTGTTCAGTTACATTCATCTTTATGCCTTTCTGCTTAGATGATTTCATTGAGAATACATAGTAGGTTAAGTATGAGAGGAAATATTGTCATGGTAAGAAAATGTGTCCTAACTATTCCACATATGATGGATGGTGATCCGTTGCTGGTCTGAGAACGGAAACACCGCACAAAGAAGACATTTGTCAAATATGGTCATTGAAAAGATCCCTTTTTTCTACTACATAGGTATTCTGTACTTTGAGACGTGAGTAATTAAACATGGACAACAGAAAATCCATTTACAAGAACACATGAATAATTTTGAAATGTGTGATTTTATAAATAATATTTTTAACGAAAAAACACATTTAACCGCCTCCCGCCCGCCATATAGTCCAATGACGGACGCAAGGCGGTTCTCTCATTCTGGGGGGACATCATATGACGTCCTCCCATTCTTAACGCGCATGCGTGGCTCTGGAGCATGCAGTGCGGCGATCGGCGGTGCGCTGTGTCCCTCGGACACAGCGGATCACCGATCCACGGAAAGAGCTGAAGATGTCTGCTCGGTCATGTGATCAGCTGTGTCCAAACACAGCTGATCGCATGTAAACAGGGAAATGCCGGTTATCGGCATTTCTATCCTCACAAGCTGTCACACTGACAGCTCGTGAGGAGAGCAGAGCCGGTAATCGGCATTCCTTGGGAGGGACATGTACACTGATCATCAGGGCACTGATGATCAGTGTGCCCTGATGATCAGTGTAGCCCCAGCAGTGCCACCTGTCAGTGTCCATCAGTGCCAGCTCTCAGTGCTTATCCATGCCACCTGCCAGTGTCCATCAGTGCCACATCAATGCCAAATATCAGCGCCTACCAGTGCACATCAATGCCACATATCAGTGCCCATCTGAGCTACCATTCAGTGTCACCCATCAGTGCCAGTCAGTGCCACCTATCAATGCCAATCAGTGCAACCTATCAGTGCTGCCAATCAGTGCCACCTATCACTGCCAGTTAGTGCCGCCTATCAGTGTACATCAGTGCTGCCTATCAGTGCCCCCTATCAGTGCCACCTAACAGTGCCAGTCAGTGCCACCTATCAGTGCTGCCTATCAGTGACATATATCAGTGCTGCCTTTCAGTGCCCATCAGTGATGCCTGTCAATGCCCATCAGTGCCACTTACCAGTGCCTCCTCATCAGTGTCAACCTATCAGTGTCCATCAGTGCAGCCTATCAGTGACCATTACTGCAGCCTCATTAGCACACATGAGTGAAGGAGAAAAATCACTTATTTACAACATTTTATAAGAAAAACTAAGAAAAAACATTTTTTTTTCAAAATTTTCAGTGGTTTTTGGTTTGTTTAAGAAAAAATAAAAAACCCAGAGGTGATTAAATACCACCAAAAGAAAGCTCCATCTGTCACAAAAAAATGATAAAAATGTCATATGGGTACAGTGTTGCATGACCGCGCAATAGTCATTCAAAGTGTGACAGCGCTGAAAGCTGGAAATTGGCCTGGGCAGGAAGGGAGTATAAGTGCCCTGTAGGCTAGTGGTTAAACAGAATCTGTTAGAAAAGTAGGAACTGCAAGCCCCGGAACATGCAACGTAGAGTCAGCAATTGCAACTTTGATATTTCTGTTCTAACAAATTCCCTTACACTGACTTTGATGTTGAGGGGTAGAGATGTTTAGACTTGCCTGCAGTAGCTTTTAAGCCCCTGCTGCTCTGCCCCAATGCTGGGCTATTCTGATTGAGAAAATCATTGGCACTTCCCATTAGTTTTGAAGTTTGTCCATCCACTTCCTCCTCCAACACTTTCCTATTACCCAACACATTCCTTTTGGAGGGGAGTTCATCATTCTGATGGGCCAAATGGCTGGAATTCAGGCACATGGAAGGGGGCTAAAAATCCCTAGGTGTCATTGCCTAAACAGATGTAATTAGAAGGATAGTGAAAACATTTTTCTATCTTCAGGGACAATTTTCCCATAAAATAGAAGTATCTATGTATCAACCATAAAAATGCAGCAAAAACACAGGTGCAAAAACGCAATGCAAAATGCAATGCAGAAATGAGTAAAACACAACCTGCATAGGTGTGAAACTAGCCTTAATTCTGATTGGCATCTCTTTGGGCAATTGCCCCCTTTGCTGTTTTGTTTGTTCTTAATATTGGGGGAATTTTGTCTCTTAATTTTAGTTTGTGGTTCACTTCTAGCAGCTGCCCTGTCCATAGCAAAACTTTTTGATTTGTGGGTGTTATTTTGGTGTTTTGATTTCTTTTGAGGGAACATTGGTTTTTATTTCATGTTGGTAGTATTTTACTTGGTTTGAAGTGCCCAAAGTACAGAATTTATATTTTTCTGACCATGAAAAAAGCTCACCAGCAATCTGATCCTCCAACAAGGTGGACAGATAACCATGGTAATTGCAAACTGTACATAGTAGAGTCCACGTTGGAGAGATGGAATGAACTGTGCAAACTTCTTTTGCTCAGCAACAAGTGAATGATGTGCTGTTGCATCATTTGAAAGAAAAAAGTGCAAAAATAGTGTAGGCCTTAACTACCTCATATTATATCTCTCATGCACCCCTCTATCCTATTAATAAAAATGAAAGCAAGGTATTTAGTGGTTACACCTATTATCCATGATTAAATGGTCTTGTTGCTGCTTCATCACATGTAATCTAATTTTTACATGAAAATACCTGTCTTTGTTCTGTGTCTCCACTACATTTGGGCCTAGTCTTGATATTGACCTGTTATGGCCAATTTTACACTGCTGTATAATCTGTGGTATCTAAATTGTTAATGAGAGTTTGATAGTAATTACAAAGGATGCTTTTTCAACAGTGAGAACAAGGAGATCCTCAGCAAGCAGCAGACCAGTTTCAATCTGTGGGCCAAAGCAGGCCTAATACCGCTTGATGAAAAAGCATGTGTCGTTGATAAAACTACCTGAAAAAAGGCATTTTTTTTTAGGTAATGAGTCAGACTGGGGAACAAGTGCTATATGTAAGTCAAGCTAATTGTAAATGAAAATGTAACACCCTCCTAGATAGATGCTATGATTAGGTAAATTTAGTTCTGGCTCACTGTAATCAGAATGGCTGTTTGTGATTGTTTAGGTCTGTTTTCTGTTTCACAAGCTGCAGGTTTGATTATTCCTACTGCCTTCTAGAACCCTTTGGATGGTTCTGGAACATAGGTGTGGAGCTTGAATATTTATACTGCCTCTATCAATCCCTGTAGGAAAAAGGGAATCTTCTGGTGGAGATCATAGCCTGGGGGGCCACCTGCCACGTGTTTGCTGATCATTGCAGTACCAGCTGGGTGAACTGGGGAGCTGGATTTTGCTGGAAGTTGCTGGGGTGACTGAGAGGGCCTGTCATTTGTGGATCTATTCTGGTATCACAGGGAGAACATTTCTGTAGGGCACTGGAAAGAGGCAGTCAATCGTCTGAAGACATTTGTGAGTACAGACAGTTGGGAGAGGAGAGATTCTAGAGACTGTGTGCTGCTGCCATGGCCGCTGATAAGGGGGTTCCACCGGGCCTCATGTAGGGTGCCCGGGCCCTGTCACCTAGCAGGGGGGCTTGGCCGGCAGCTTCAGACTTCATTTGGATGTCACTATGTAAAGTCAATCTGTGTATATAATATACTATTCCCCACCAGAGTCCTGGGCTATCATTCTCCCTGCGGGGCTAAGGGGGGCCCCATCTGCTCACCTCTGGAGACTGGAGCTGGGAGTCCATAGATTGTGGCCATCAGGGACTTTTTTTCCTTTTTTGGGTGGATGTATACCAGCCTGTCAGATTTGACATGCGATTATTGCTAGCAGCTAGTATAGCCACTAGCAGCAATCAAAGTGTTCTCCAGTCAGGGACTCCCGCAGTCTCCTGGGATATGTGATGGGTTTATATCGCAGGAGACTACAGGAGCAGGGAAATGTCATATTTGTCTATGGAAGAAAACCACAAAAATTAAAATGACTTTACAGCTAAGAAGTGTCTTAAAGTGATTGTAAAGCTTTGTTTTTTTTATTAATTAAGCCTGCGTTCACACTTCTGCGGTGCGGGATATATTGCATGTGATTCACACAGGAACGGCACCGCATTCCTGTGCAAATCACATGCGAATTCTGTGCGGTGCAATTTGACCTATACATTTTGTATACCTCAGTTCACACCGCATCCCTAACAAAATAGTGCCTTTTTTTGTCTGCACTAGAATCGGATCACATGGGTATTCACACCCATGCAATCCAATTCTGCACATCGCGCCATGTTTTGTGAACCGATTTCAGGGTGTTGTTAACTTAACATACACACCCGCAACGGTTCACATGAATGGGGTGCGAACAGAAAGCAGTGCGAATTGCGCACTGCATCAGTGTGAAATCTAAAACAACAAACATATACTTACCTGTTCTGTGCAATGGTTTTCACAAAGCAGCCCTGATGGGTGGGTGGAGTCAGGGGTTCCATCAGTTAGGCTGTACGGGGCCCCATGATTTCTAACAGCCCTGGCTGTTGCCACCCCTCCTTGTGTTAAAGATTCCCTACCCACACCGCCATTGACAGCTACAGCTCTTGATCCCCAGGTCTTGGCCGGAGATTCCCCTCTGGCACCCAGCGATTGCCAAGTATTGCCAAGGAACAGTGACAGGGGAGAGGTCTGTGTGTAAACAACACCGCACTCTCCCCTGTCAGTACTAACATGCTGCTTTGTATTGCTCTGTATAGCAGAGCAATACAAAGCAGCATGTTTCCCTAGTACAACACACACAGTAAAACAGCACACAGTTAATCCTTTGATCCCCCCAGATGTTAACTCCTTCCTGCCCAGTGTCATTAGTACAGTGTCAGTGCTTTTTATTAGCACTGATCACTGTATTAGTGTCCTTGGGATGTCAGTGGCAGTTAGTCAGTTCCCCCAGTGTCAGAATGCCCGCCGCAGTCCCACAATCCCGCTATAAGTCGCTGATTGCTGCCATTACTAGTATAAAATAAAATAAAAAAATTCCAGCATATATACCGCTATTTGTAGACGCTATAACTTTCACGTAAACCAATTAATTTACATGTATTGAGATTTTTGTTTAGCAAAGATATGACACAGAATACATTCTGGCCTAAATGCATGATGAAATTTGATTTTTTTAAAAAAATTTTTACTGGATATGTTTTATAGTAAAAAAGTCAAAAATATTGTTTTCTTTTTCCAAAATTGTAAGGCTTTATTGTTTATAGCGCAAAAAATAAAAAATGCACAGGTGATCAAATACCACCAAAAGAAAGCTCTATTTGTGGGGAAAAAAGGACATAAATTTCCTTTGGGTACAGCATTGCATGACTGTGCAATTGTCAGTTAAACAAATGCAGCACCTTATTGCAAAAAATGGCCTGGTCAGGAAGGGGGGTAAATCCTCTGGAGAGCAAGTGGTTAAAGATTTGTGTATTTGCTTTTTCACTCTGAAAGCTACATAAAAAAGGACCCTTTCTCTGCTGTATGGTATTTTAAAACATTTTTTTAAATTGACATTGTCCTCCATGACAATGCCCAGCTTCCCATGCCTTTTTTAAAAATTGCTTGCCCATTTGCCCTAATAATAGCCAGATTTTTCAAACTGGATTCTTTACCTACAGGCTTCCAGGGGGATTTTTAAACAAGATTTGTCCAACACTTTATTTATAAAGAATTTGCATAGCCATTCATCCAATGAAAGTGCATGTACATTCATTTGTGCAAATAATGCAAACATGAATGTAAATTGGTTATATCTTGTACTGTTTGAATGTAAATTATTGGTTTTAAAAAAGAATTACCAGCATTACTGTCAGTGAGTGCAATATTAACCTCTCAGCTTTGGTGTCAGTGACTGCAGTAATAAACCCCAGCATTGGTGCCAGTTACCACAATAATAACCCCCAGCATTAGTGCCAGTTACCACAATAATAACCCCCAGCATTGGTGCCAGTGGCCACAATAATAATATCCCCCAGAACTGGTGTCAGTTGAAATGCTGTCAACCCTGCCTTAACCCCCTTCTTTCATTGATGGTCAGTTTAATTTAAAAACACACCAATCTTAGTAGTCAGTGGGATTGTTAATCAACACTTTCTCCCTTGTGGTCAGTTTAAATTAACCCAGTTCCCTCTGCATTGATGGCCAGTGGCAGTGCTGTTAACCCATTGCCCCCCCCCAAAAAAAAAATATATATGTACATACATATACCTTGGCGGTCAGTCTATATAAGAGGGAGGGCACATAACTAACCACCAATGAATGGAGGCTCTTTAGAATGACCACCAGTTTGGTGGTCTGTGGTTAAATGACCCCTCACATTTATGGTCAGTGAAGAATGTGAAAAAAAAACTTTTACTCACTCAAATACTTTCACCCAGACTAGCTCAGGTTGAGCAGGTGCAATCAGAACGCAGCAGCAGATTCAGTCACATGATCCACTAAGCTTCCATCTTCCTGCTTGCACACATGCCCTGTCTCATCACTGGCACAGCATGCAATACACCAAAATTGCATGTTGTGGGTGGGAATGTGGGTTGCAGGGGGTAGGACCAGTGTGGACAGACAGAAGGCAGGACTAGTGGGCAGTGCTGGCGCTGCTACTGCTACTGATAAAACTATCAGAACATCACACTGTGATCCCAGGACACTGCTGGTACAAAGCCCTCACAGAGGACAACTGACAAAAAAACAGGACTGTCCAGGCAAATCTTATGGATTTAAACATAAATTACTGTACATTAAAACTCTCTTGTTTTTAGCAGGTGTCTTCTGATCTTCCTGGAGAATGTAATTTCTGGTGCAGCTCTGCATAGAAACCAGTCAGTTTCTAGCTTTTATTGCCAAAGCTTAATTGAACAAGCTGTAGGTATAAGCTGATTGGTTACCATTTACAACTCCACCAGATTCTGGGTGCACAAGTTTTACTAAATCTCCCCAATAAGTCAGATTCACTGCCAATAAGTGGCTGAGAATCAGAGTGAGTTCCTTAGATGGTGACAATGAGCACTTCTGAGTGTTTCCAACATATTAGTGGCACTGGTTTAACCTTTTTCTCTATAAAAACCTTTAACACAAATTAAGTGTTATGATTTTTATTCCATTAAAAAAGAAACAGCTAAATTAGAGAAAAAAAACCCAGGGAGATTTGCATAGTTTTCAGAATGGATTTTACAATAATGGATATCTGGTAACCATATGTAACCAATTGGAAACATTTCACAGTGGTTTGCATACTTGTAGTACATAAACACAGATGTTGACTCTGCTCTAAGAAACATTGAAAAAATTAGATAACTATGAGGATGACCTTACCACACAGGAGCCGGAACCATCCAGGCATTTGTATGCATTTCCATTGCACGAACATGGTAGACATTCTCCAGAAACTGAATAGTAGAATCCTGGTTGACATCTCTGCACAAAAGGAAAATAAAAGGTTGGTAATATATTTTTAAGAAGTATCATATTTATTAAGTTCCAGGCAACACAATATATTCAATAAACTGAAAAGGATATACAGGGCAAATCAAAACTTTGCTAAAGTCAGAATTTTTATTGACATTGAAGTGTATGCAAAGGCACATTTTCTTTTGGACAGAGCATGGAAGGGTTAGAAATTAGTTAGGGTTAGTTTTTATTGCTGGCCTTATCCTCAGTAGGAAGAGTCATTCACACTATTAGTCTTGGTGACCATTGTCCTTGCTACAGGAAGTGATTGGAAATCAATAATGTGTATTGCATGTTGTCACAGAAATATATATTGAGGGGAAGCATCCCAATAAGGACACTTGTTTTGGTGACAACTTCCTAACAGTGGATATCCTATCATTTTGGAAAGATCTTTCACTATCTGAAACTAAAAAAAAAAAAGAAAAAGTGTTGGTTGTACATCCTCAGTTTACATGTTAACCCTCTTTCCACTCATTCTGTATTGCATGCTTTCCCACTTGGATTAAAGTGGTAGTAAACCCACTTTGATCATTTCTGCCTACAGATAAACTTATACTAAGCTTACTTGTAGGTATAATAAATAACTCCTAAACATTCACCTTTTAGGACAGGGGTCTCCAAACTTTCTAAACAAAGAGCCAGTTCACTGTCCTTCAGACTTTATGGGGGCTGGACTGTGGCTATTGGAAGTAGAAAATGCCCATTTTTTATGTCTGTTAGAGGAATTGAGCCCCCTCGTTGGTGTCATTGGGTGGGAAGAATCATGCCCCATCATTGGTGTAGTTGGGAGAAATTGTGTCCTATCGTTAATGTAATTGGGAGGAATTGTGCCCCTTCATTGGTTTTAGTGGAGGGAATTATGCCCCATTGTTGGTGTCTGAGGATGAAATATTGCCCCAAGGGCTAGATAAAAGCAAGCCCCCAGGCCACAGTTTGGAAACCACTGGTTTAGGAGATATTCAGTTTTTTTTTAGTTGGCGCATGTTCTCTGAAGGAATGGCCCATGACTCCAGTGCGCATGCGTGGGAGTGACTTCATTGCGGCTCAGTTGGAGCTTTCGAACCCGAACGGAAGACCGGGTAAAGATGGAAGCCTTTACAATGGTGACAACGCACCGCTGGAGGGCTTTGTTTTAAGGTATATTTTACATAATGTGCTAGTATGCGATGTATACTAGTACATTATACCATTGCCTTGCAGAGATTTATTTTTTTTGCAGTTTATTACCGCTTTAAGCATAACTGTAGTATCCATAGTCTCAGATGTAGTTCAGAATTGTAATCTTATGTTTCCCATACCAAGAGATTGCTGCTAACCTATAATATTATATAATAGGTGGCCCGGTGTACTCAGAAAGAGCTTGGTAGAAAGGCTATTTCTCCACTATACATTTTTATGGGGGAACATAAATGTTTGTAGGTATCTCCATGACTTTGGCCAAACATTCTTTGGGGAAATTTGATTGGCCTAAATGGAGTCTCCTGGCCAGTCACAATTGTTTTCTTCAAGGCCCATTGTTCCTTCTCCAGTTTTTTTAATGGGAACTTGCTTGTTTGCTGAAAGATCTTTTCATTACCAAAGATTCTTTAAAGGCCAGGATGTGCTTGTCCAGACATCTGCCATATTATGTTTCCAGGCAATTGTAAAGCAACAGTGTACCACTGACCAAGTCATTTCTAACTGCAATAGGCTCACACAGATGCTGTTATTTGGCAAGCATTGGTAGCCTTTTTGTATGCTTTGTCATGTTTGCTTAAGTAGGAAAAGTAGTTTCATGTTGAAGCTCATAACCAAGGAAAGATAGACACACGATAGCTTATGTTACAGTACAATCTCCAAAATAACCACAAAACTGAATTAGCATCTTTTCAAATGGATGGTCCTGCTTCTTACAGGATACATTTGTATATATAAACTATACGGTTAGGCATTTCCATTGTTCTGTCCAACCCCTACCATTTACATCAATTTCAGCCAGCTTGGAAATATGTCATCAGTAAAATTTATTTATACACTAGGTGAAATCAACCAAAAGCTCAATAGGGTTCCAAATTCTCAATGCCTCAAGTCTGAACTGGTGTAATACCATAGAATTGAGGCAGAATAAACTTTTCATTGCTGTCGCTCTCCCAGCTAGGTAGATTCTCCCTCTCTAATTTTTGGCACTGAGAAGCCAAGTGATAGGAATTAAAAATTATACAGTTGACACCATAAAAAGAAGCGAAGGTAAATCTTCTAATGGGAATACCTGTTGCTTTGATAACTGCCTAGGATAGTAATTCATCTCACTTTGTAGAGGTTTCCTCTAACTTCCTGGTAAGTCTTTGGGACAGGAAGTGAAGGAAAATCCCAACATGACATAGGCAGAAAAAAAAATAATAAAAAATCTGTAGGTTACCTTTTTCAATAAAGTTTGAATATTCTATTGGAAATGTTATGATGACTCTACAAGTAGGCATGAAGATGTAGAGTAGGGAACTATATAGAATATTTTTGTGTATATACATATATAAATATCCATCTATCTGCACAGTCATGTGAAAAAGAAAGTGCACCCCATGAAAACGTTTGATTTTTTTTCCTACGCACACCTATTTAAACGGGCAAACATTGGATAAAGATGCAGATTCCACTTTAATCTGAGTACTAGTAATCCTAGTACTCAATCTAATCACAGTGTAATTTATCATCTTTGTTTGAAAAGGGACTGTCCTTACATCCAACATATTTAATATACACAAACCAAAAATTATTCCATCTCATCAGCTATACTTTATTCGAAAAACAATAAAACTTTGGTGTCCACCATACTCCCTTACAGATTAAAAAAAATCATACCTTACATAAATTCCCTTATGTCTAAGTATAACACAGTCAAATAACATATTACTATGTATTAAATATGTCAGTGCATTTTTGGGGTTTTTCCCACTTCTTCAGGATGTGAAAATCCCAGTGTGAAAAATTTGAATATAGATTTAACAAAATGCATATTAGGCTCATTAGGAATGTCATATTCTGAAAAATAGTAAAAAAGTTACATAACAGGTCAAATCATCATCCGCTAAGTATAGAACAGCAAAGAAAGGTAATAATTAAATGTCATTAATAAAGTCAAAGTTGTAAATGTATGCAAAAGTATACTTCACCCCTCATCCTCAAGGCCTGCACTTGCCAGAAGTGGGCAACACAGGTAAGGGGACCAAAAATATAGGTGGATAGGTGGTTTTAAAAAAAGGCTGGTAGCCAAGGATAATCTTTATCCCCCCAATTATCTATCAATAGACATTGTGAGAGTGCTTGGCCCTGCCACTGTAAAAAAATGTAAATGGCACACAAGTTTCTCAAGGATGCAGAGGGGCTTCAGAATGAATAATATGAATGGACAAATTTGGATTCTCAGTTTTCTCTAGTATTGGTAATTCCCAGATTGGATTCTGGCGTTCAAGGCATCTTGGGAGTACAAAAGCCTCTAACTCTGTGCCTGGGTCTTATTGGAGTCCAGCAGGCTATGCGTGCAGTTATTCACAGCCTTTATAATGAAGAGCCTGTCTGCAATCTAGGGCTCCACCCGGGAGAAAGGAGGTGCCCTGCCCAGAGGCCAGGGCATGGAGCTAGTGAAGTAGGGGGATGCAAGAGTGTGAGAGAGATACAGAGCTTGCATGTGAGCACGATGGTGCTGTGAACTGGTCAGGGACCAGACCAAAGGCCTAAGCTTGAGACCTGAGCAGTAGTACTACATGGGAAGCTAGGAGTCTTAATGCCATTTTAGTTTTGTGTTTGAAGTGATGGTGTAAACCTTTTGAAAAAGTAACCTTTTATTTTTTCTATTTTCATTGGAATGCTTACTTCTCATTTAAATAAAAGTGGGCCATCAAGCCCTGAAACAATATTTCCTGGCTGATCTGATCTAACTATACCTCGAGTGAAACCCCCTGGAATACCACAATTCGTACTGTATGTTAGCCATGTTGGATGATGGTTTAGCAGCGGTGGATCTGCACAGACAGCTTCTTTTCAAACAGACATTAAAATCAGATGATATACTGGAAAAACACAATCATTTATTCATCAAAAACATCAATAGATGAATTAGTGTGCTGCGGAAAAAGTAAAAATGCCTGGGGAAATTTTTACCCCTTCTCTTTGCTTAAAGAATATGTAAACCCAATATTTCACATTCCTGATATGTGCCTTCTGTACCATGTACATGTATGAAAAAGTATCCTGTGCTCTTCGTATTGCTTCCATTGTGTGAAATACCTGGTGATCCTACCAGTCCCTCTGCTTTCCTATTAAAAACTGCATGAAAACACAGCGTGGTCAGTTCTCTAGCTGTGCTGGTAACCCAGCCTGCTTCCTCCAATGACCAGAGATGATCAGACACGCCCCCCCTGAACATATTTCTACTGGAAAGATCATTATATTGCTGTTTCTCCTGCCCCAGCTCTTATACACTTGAGAACAGAAGGTTTGTAATCACTTATGTAAAAAGGAAAAAAGGTCTTTACTTTTTTTATATATCTATAAACAAATGTTTTGTCTTTCATTTTTATTTTAAACTGAATGGGTTGTTTTACAAGGTGAGGCTTTACAATCACTTTAATACCTTCAGTTGCAAGTAGGAATGGGCCTTGGGGTTGGAAATGAGTAGGGATGTGTGACGGGAGTCACTTTGTGTGGGGGGCCCATGGAACCCAGCTCACTTTAGAGAGGTGAGGAGACCCCTGTCTCAGCTCCCCATATCCCTATTATGTGTAAGTTACCCTGTACCTTTTAGGGGTACAGGGTGATCTGTCCTAATATTGGGGTGGAGGGTTGTTGATTGTTTAATGCCATGTGGTTGCATCCCATTGTTCTATTGTTTGTCTTGCTTGAGAGCAAACTGTTATGGGATGTATATGTTTATGTGTATTAACTTAGTGGGGGGTGTCTCCAGCAGCCCTCCCTCCTGATGGGACTGTCTGCTGGTATGAATACATGTGTGTCTCTTGTTGCTAAGTGTAGATTGCCCCACCCTGTGTCATTATGCAGGGAGGGGGGATTTGTCCCTTGATGTATATATCTTGTATCTGTGTTCAAATAAACTAGTCTACTTTCTGGATTACTTCAAGATTGGTGACATCTAGTCTTGTATGGTCAGCTGTGGTGTCTGTTGTCGATGTTCGGACGGGAAGCGGTAGTCTAACGGAAATACCCAAGCGCAGTCTGGGGTCGGTTCCGTTACAGGATGCAAATGCAAATGACACTACCCTACAATGGATTTGCTTCTGGAGGAGGAGTTCCTCCTTCTAAGCTGTATCTTTTGAAATAGAAAGCAAAGCAGTGAGATTATGTGACCTAATTTTAGAAGAATAGTTTACAGTCCTTCCACAATGTAATGCAGGTTCTTTTAGAGTACTTTGTCTGCTGAACTATCCCTTGATCCAGGTGCCTTGGCTTCTGCTTTAATTGAGCTGTGTCAGTTTTCCCACAGAAAGAACATTGCCAGGAAATAAAATAATCCATTTAAAATAAAATAGCTGTCAAAGGATCTCTTGAGGTTTAGTAAGTCAATTTGTTGAACAGATTTATAGAAGCCAAAAACATAATTAAAAGAATGACAAGACTTATATCTAAACTGCTAGCAACATTAAAGTGTTCATCGTGTTCCTCTCTGAATTTCTCTTCTGCTGTGATTGTCATTTTTTCATTATTCTACAGAGTCCCATGGCATTGTGAAGAATCAGATTGTCTTTTCACACAAACATATGTGTCAGTCCCACCCAAGATGTATCTTACTGCTTGACAGCACTGAGATTTTAACAATCTAGGGACTCTTGTATCTGTTTTGAAACATCTGCTGCAATCAAAGACTGCTAAATTTTGAAGTCTCCTCATGTTGACAGACATTATTAGCTATACCTTTAAAGACTAAATTCACCTTTTGGGAAAGCCAGCTAAGAATTGAACACGTGATTAGCGGATCAGGGGTTCAATGTCAGGTTTCTGCAGACAAGCCCTGTAGCTTTCAGGGGGCTAGCTGTTTACAAGGTGCAGGGCTTGTCAAATAACTAGGAGAGAGGTCATCAGCAAGCTCTCGCAGTTCATTGGGAACTACAAGCCATCAGCCACAATGGCTGATCTTACATGTAGTTCTCTCATTCACAGATTGCTGTGAATGAATGACTCAGCTGCGTAGGTGAAGCCCCACACAGGCTTGCTGATTTCAAAATGTGACAGTGAATGTAGGGAGAAGATCCCCCACCCACTGTCACAGGGAGGTTAGGATCAGGGTGCAGGGGGTAGGTCTGGAGAATGTTACGTGTTACACCCAAATTAAGGATATAACTTGTAACATACTCTGAATGGTGAACGTATCCTTTAAGGGTTCATGTACACTGATACGGCGAGTACTGACAGCGTGGGGCACACACCCTCTATTCTCATCTTCACCGCAGGCAGTGGTTCTTTCATACTGAAAAGCGATATGTTTTTTTATAACATGTGAGTGCATTATGGAAGCAGATTAAAGGCTTGATATATCTCTGGGATAAGGCACCATATCTTCTCTTTTTTCTTGCATGATCTTTGCGAGGAGCATTCAGTGGTTGAAACAAGGAGTGGATCAAAGGAGGGGATATCCCTCACAGGCACACAGGCTAATTACAAAGCTGCAAGATTGAAGTATACCACTCATGGGAAGGAGAGTATCATCTGATTTGGTTGGAACACTCTAGCACTTTTGCAATTGGAACTTTGAATATAATTTAATATTGATTCTTTATATACTTTTTATATATTTATTTATTTATATTTATTATTTTTTCATATGAATTAGCACTTGGTTTATTGATGTAATATTAGCACATTTATATCATTGCACAGTGATTTATAGTTTATAGTAATAATTACTCAGCATTGGAGATTATTTTGCATATATATTATAAGCACTAAGCACTTTTTAGTTAATATTGGAGCGCGGTTATTATTTGATCAGTTGTCATTAAACGCACATCCAGGGAGAGTGGGCAGGTAAACCAGCGATCCAGTATATATACTTATTTGCATATTCTGGTGGCTCACAAGCACATATGTTTTATTACTGGAGCAGAATGTGCTGCAATTTTTTTTACAGATCTGAACACAGAAGTATGTTATGCGATGAGCCCGTGCACATACAGAAATCATGAACTTTTGGCATTTATATTGAAAATATGACTGATCGTGCCAAAACAAATTTAAATCCGTATTTTTTGCTAGAAAATTACTTATAACCTCTCAAACATTATGTATATTTTTTAGCAAAGACCCTAGAGAAAGAAATGGCGATCGTTGCAATTTTTTCATGTCACATGGTATTTGTGCAGCGGTTTTTCAAATGCAATTTTTCGGGAAAAAATACACTTTAGTGAATAAAAAAACACAATATATCTCAATTGTTTTGTAAACTATAAAAGAGCATGTTACAGCAAGAAAATGGATACCTAACGTGTCACGCTATAACATTGCGCATGCTTGTGGAATAGTGACAAACTACGGTACTTAAAAATCTGCATAGGCAATGCTTTAAAAATGTTTACAGGTTAACTGTTTAGCGTTACAGAGGAGGTCTAGTGCTAGAATTATTACTCTCGCTCTACTGATCGTGATGATACCTCACAAATGTGCTGCGAACTCCATTTGCATATGTATGTGCGATTTACGTATGTGTTTGCTTCTGCAGGTGAGCATGGTGGGATGGGGGGGCTTCAAAAAAATTTTTTTTCTTATTTTTTAATTTTTATACTGTCCCTTTAATTTTTTTAGCACTTTTATTCCTATTACAAGAAATGTAATCATCCCTTGTAATATAAATATACAGTACAGGTCTTCTTATCTGACCCCAGATATCTGGGGTCAAAAAGACCCCATACCACTTCTTTACCTTTAAAAGGAAAAGATAAAACATTTTTTTTTAAACTTTTGCTTTCAAAAAGAACAAAATTGTCTACTTCTTCCACCAACTAGAGGTGATGTCATGATGTTGCTCCGGTCCTCCAACAGCCTCTAGGACTGCTTTCATATGAAAGCCTGCTGTTCAGTGAAAAAATCGGTACCAGGAGTATGGTAAACCACCATGTCTTTTGTCATCATACTGGGCTTACATAATACAATAAGGAGCAAAGTAACCCATAGCATTCAATCAGTATTCATTCTTCACTGATCGGACTACAGTAAACTGAAAGATTAGGGGTAGTTTTGCATTGCTGCACTTTGCAAATCACCATTGCTTCATGACTGACTGAAGTGTCAATGGATCATAACCTACAGTTGTGAGAAGCTCATCTCATGCACACTAAAATCAAAATGTGAAATGCACCCCCCATCCTTACCAAGCCCTTCAGGTCTGGTATGGATTTTGAGGGAAAACCCCATGACAAAAAAAAATAAAAATAAATGACATGGGGGTCCCCCAAAATCCATACTAGACCCTTGTCCGAGCATGCAGCCCGGCAGGTCTGGAAAGGGGGGGAACGAGCAAGCGCCCCCCTCCTGAACCATACTAGGCCACATGTCCTCAACATGGGGGGTGCTTTGAGTCAGGGGGCTCCCCCCAAAGCACTTTTCCCCCATGTTGATGGGGACAAGGGCCTCTTCCCCACAACTATGGCAGGTGTTTGTTAGGGTCTGTGGGCGGGGGGCTTATCAGAGAATAAGAAGGGGCCCCCAGATCCTGGCCCCCTCCCACTTTCTGACAGCTGCGCTGGCCTGACAGTTCTTAAATACTATAATGATGTCACAAGGCGGCGGAGTCACCCAGTTGATGTCTCCGAGTGGCCCCACCCTCTTAAGACATCAGCATGCGCTGTGATTGGCCAAAGTATTACACCTGACTTGTGGTCAGGTGCATTGCTTTGGCCAACTACAATGGACTGTCAGGGCACAGTGCAGTGTGGGACGCAGCTCGTACATCAAGCCCAACTCTAAAAGAGATTAATTTCTCAAAACACATTTGAACCTGGTAATGTGACAATACATCCCTTTTGTGGATTACCTTTTCACAAATTAACATTTATACAGATGCAGGGCAATACATAAAGTGTGTGGTAAATAGTGGTAGAAGTCTGTCTCTTGGTAGTTTGACAAATGTTCGAGTGTGCGATAGATTTATCTATGTGTCAAAATGATACATTATTACATTTTTATAATTTTGTTTATGGTCTTGTATTTTCCTATGTAATAGTCCATAATGATTGAAATATATTTTTAACTTACAAGTAAAACTGTGGGGCTGTACACAATCAATCCACCCAATTACATGCCTTTGGTAAACAAATACCAATAAGTATATATTAATTGGTCTGTGCAAAAGTTATAGCGTCTTCAAATGATGGTAATTATACTGGAAATTTAATTAATTTATTTTTTTATACTAGTAATGGTGGTGATTAGCGACTTACAGTGGGACTGTACAATGATGGTGCAATGAGAGGGCAATCTGACACTAACTGACGCTGGGTGAGAACCGACTACATGATACTGACATCTCCAGTGACACTAATACAGTGATCATTGCTGATACTATACACGGTCACTGTACCAATGACATTGGCTGGGAAGGATTTAACATCTAGGGGCAATCAAAGAATTAACTTTGTGCCTAACAATGTGTAATGTGTGTAATATGTGCTGCTTTTACTGAGCAATGTGACTGTTTTATCTCCCTGCATTGCAGGGAGGAAAAAACAGCTGCATCACTGCTCTCTGTTCGGAGCCTAACTCTCATTCACTAAGCCGATCAGCAGGTCCTGGCCATAAATCCTTGGTTGGGACTTGCTGATTGGCTTGTGCTTTAGGGAATGACAGCACAGAAGGGGCACGCACCTCCTACCCAGAAAAATCGAGATCATGTACATGTACGTGATCTGGTGCAGCAGCGCCATTCTTCACAGTAAAATTGAGACAGGTGGTCCACAAGCGGTTACTCTAAAACCTCAGAAGAACAAGTCCACACAATTTTTGACAACATGGAAGAGGTGTTACTATACTAAACTTTTCTTAGCTCTGATATGGCGGTGTACTGTACCTTATTGAGTATGTTTCAGCAATACTGACAGATGATAAAATTGTTGCTACTCTGTACTGCTTGAATTTGGCTTATGTGTTGGTATTTCTGATGAACGTGTCATATGACCTTCTTGGGTTTGACCCTTGGCTTCCAATAGCACTCATACCAGTAATGTGCCGGAAATGTCTTACTGATTTGCCCACATTGAATGTTCCTTGCTAAGTGAAGATGCAATCTACAAATACACAACATTTAGGTTATTCATACACTTTACCCTAGGACTACACGTAAAACGTTTTTTAATACTTGTCTAAATTGGCCCCAGTATGTGCATTTAGGAATGTGAGTTAGGGACCTAAGATTGTACACTCTCTGAGGGTTAAGGACTGATGTGAATGTACAATATATATGCATAAATTGACGGTGCTATATACGGTAAGTACCTGAAATAATACTGTGAATATTAGGAACTAATATGCACCTCTTTCTGTAGTTATAGTTTCTTATACCGTGTTCCAAGTCTTGAACTTTACTTGGCATTGTATAAAATTTTATCTTGCTAAAATGCAGCCATTTATTAATGTGGTAATGGCCTAGCAACAAAGACTGTGTATATGACTGTGTTATAAATGAGTGGAAGGCATTTGTCCATATATAGAAAAGCAAACATTCAACTTGGAAGTCTTCTCTACTCTCACTCCTACAGTAAAGGTGAGGAATGTGCTGCAGAGAGCTTTATCTTTGGTACTGTTCGGTTTATAGCTACTGAGGACATACAGTATACTCAGTGCTGCCATAAAGCATAATTTCAGGCCTCAGAACAAAGTACTACGGAACACCTCACCCTCCCCTCCAGCAAATACTGTTTTTATATTTAAATCTGAGTACTTAAGAGTACCTTACATTGATGTCATGTGACTTTCAGAGCCTTTTTGATCCTTCACCCTATATCAAACATCACCCTGTTTTAAAGATTTCCTTCACTGTACAACAATGCCAAGCTTGCACAGTCCTGCTTATGAGAAAATGAAGCTAGAAGCTGTAGGGTGTAGTTTCATGGCCACCAGTGCCAGATTTAAGGAGAACTGTTGTATAAATACAGAGATTGAAAGAGGGACGGTGTCCTATAACTACAAAGGTTCTATGCGAAAATTAGATTTATAAATAAAAAGAATGTAAAGCTAGCCATACATGCATAGATTTCTTTTGTTTCACTTGTGAGCTGAACAAAAGAAATCTAACAGATTCCTCCATCCATGCCAAACAACGCAGCACGCTGGCTAAGTAGTTAGCCCTTCCAACTAGCAGCACTAGTGTCGTAGGTTTGAATCCCAACCATGGTGCTACCTGCATGTTCTTCCTGTGCCTGCATGGGTTTCCTCCCATACTCCAAAGATATGCTTGTAGGTTAATTGGCTCCTCTCTGAAATTGGCCCTAGTATGTATGAATGTGAGGGACCTTAAAATGTAAGCTCCTTGAGGGCAGGGACCCTTTTGGTCAGGACTTTTTTTCTCAGCAAATTGGTGTAGGTACTCACCCAACTCCTACCCCTACCAACTGGTCTCACTGCAGATCCTACAAGGTATTAATAGTAAACATGAAAAAATAGGAAACTCTACCGATTCTTAAGGCCCAACTCCGGGAAACTTGAAAACTCTCCCTTGCTAAGGGTTACCTGCTCGTTTAGGTCTAGGTAACATAGAAAAGAAGAATACCTGATCCTCCACTTCTCTGAGCAACTAAAGCAGTCTCCTCATCATCTTCTCTCCCATGCCCCAATGATCTAAGGAGCTTTAGATTCCTATGGAATGGGGAGGATATTTTCCAGTTAGCTATTGTCATTCCCACCTTCCAAATAGGTCAGGATGAATCCTGTTTTAGTGTAGGGTCTTTTAAGGCAATATTGGAATTCTAGGTGGCATTAGTTGGGGCAGAGATGTAAAATTTCAGCAAATTTTGAAGCCATGAAAAAAAACCCTTTTTTTCCCTGTTTTTTTCCCCAAAAAAATATAAATTTTCGGAAAAATTGAAAAAAAAAGTTCAGTGTGGAGTATTTTTACAAACAGAAGTTAGCCTGCAGCCTCTTGTTTGTTTGTCTTACCTCCTTGCTGTTCTTTCACATGTGTGTTTCTCTGTGCTCACCTATGGGCGTCGTCTGCTATTCCCTGGGTTTTATGTGCTTTCCCTTCATCACTTCCTGGCCCGCCTCCTAGCTGGCCTGTCTATTTAAGACATGCTCAGTCTGTCTCACTTTGCCTGAGCAACGTTTGTTGTCTGAGCTCCCCTATGGTCCTCTGAGTATCCATTCTAGTTTATCTCTGTACTGACCCCGGCCTGCCCTGACATTCCTCCTATATTGTCTATCCGTGTACCGACCTCGGCTTCGTTCCTGACATTGCCTGTCTTCCGCCTGTCCTGACCTCGGCTAGCCTACTGGATCTCCTGAGTCTACTCCCTGCTCCTGCTAGCGGTCTCTTCTACCTCAGCTGGGTGTACCTGGAGGCCGCGACCTGGTCCCAGCCTGCTGCAAGTCCATCCCCACCATCAGGGGCTCTGGTGAACAAGCAGGCTGGGGCTTAGACTCCGCGCCCTGGGGAACCCCAAGCTGTGGATTAAGAGCTCACTACCACAGGTGCTGACAGCTTGCTTAAGAAGTGTCTGCTTGGCAAACAGTATGATGGTAGTAATAATTTAACCACTTAAGGACCACCCGCCCACCAAGTTCTGCGGACCGGTGGTAGCTGCAGGCAGAGTGACATACCGGTACGTCACTAGCTGTACTAACACAGGGGAATGCTGCATGCCTGCAGTGAACTAATTTAATAGAAGTATTTTTTTTGTAAATAATAAAACATAATGTTAAAAAAAAATTTAAATATTGAGAATATTTTTTAAAAATTCATTTAAGGTTTTTTTTTAGTTTTAACTACTTTCCGACCGCTCGCTCGCAATGTGAGGGCAAACAGAGGCTCTGGGCACAGGCCTGTACATTGCTTTCTATTTCGTGTGAGTGCGCATGTGTGCGCCCATGCTGCTCCCCTCCGTTGGTCCAGGGAGAGAAGAGAGAACACCACACTGTGAGTAAAAGCACTGCATTTTAGAAACACAGATTAGCACATTTAACACTTTGATCACCTCTATTAACCCTTTGATCACCCTGTCACCTAGCCAGTGCCATTAGTACGGTGTCAGTGTACAACATTTTTCACTGATTATGGTATTGCTGCCACTAGCGACATCAAATAGCGTCAGGGTCAGTTAGCTCCCCTCCCAGTCAGAGTCAGCTAGCGTTAGATTACCCACACACTATCGCACTCATGCTATAGGTCGCTGATCCCCACTATTACTAGTATAGCATTTGTACGGAACTGTATAGTGTCTCCAAAAAGGCAGTGTTAGCAGGACTAGCCCCATTCACTGCCAGCACTAGTGTTTAGCCTTTCCACTGTTTTTCATAAAAGATTTGCATCAACTGATTGTGGACCAAAGCAATTTATCCACACAACTATACATTTCTGCCCACCTAAATTCAGCTCTTTCCAGACAATTCTCATGGAAACCTATCACGGTTTCCTAATTTAAAATTTTTTTGGGCCTAACCCTCAACATGGGCATTTTAAAAAAACAATGAATTGCAGTCATATTGGTCCACAGACCCAATTCATCATATGCCCATGTTCTCTGCTGTTACATATATGCCCAACATGGACCAGCAATGTACTGGTACATTGCTGGACTTTGAGTGGTTATATAAGGATGATGCCTTCAGCTACAGACATCATCTTGATTTCATTTTTTCATCTGGTGGTCAGCTTTCATGTAAAAGAAATCCTAGCGGCTGAATATCTGCTGGATTGTTTTTACAAGCAGTGGATAGGGACTCCCCCCACTGCCTTCCATAGCTTTATCGGGCTCTCCTGTCCCACTGGGGAACCCGGGAATGTACCCTGACCATAAAGCAGATTGGGGACTGGAATGGCTTCAATCATTTCTATGGTCTAAGAAACCGGAAGCAACAAGCATTTCATCACTTCAGTTTTGCTGGATATAAACAGGACCATATTAAAATTGGGAAATCATCTAATCACACCGATCTGGTGTGATCAGATGCTTTACGGGCAGAGGAGAGATCTAGAGTCTAATGGACTCCATTTTTTCTCAGAACAGAGTACCTGTCACTGCCGATTGCTATCACAGGGGATATTTACATTCGCTGTGATAAAAATAAAAGTAATGATAATAATAATAAAAATTAAAGGGACAATGTAAAAATAAAAAAGCAAAATAAATAATAAAAAAAAGGTTTGTATACACTATAACTTTCACACAAACCAACTATGTTACATGCATTGGGATTATTTTTTTTTTACCAAAGGCATGTAGCAGAATACATTATGGCCTAAATTTATGACTAAATTTAAGTTTATTGGACATTTTTTATTATAGAAAGTAGAAAATATTGATTTTTTTTCAAAATGTACAGTGTTTTTTCTTTTAGATCACAAAAAAAAAACAAGTGGTAATCAAATATCACCAAAAGAAAGCTCTATTTGTTTGAATAATGGACATACATTTCTTTTGGGTACAGCATTGTATGACCACACAACTACCAACTGAAATAGCGCAGTGCGGAATAGCAAAAAATGCTTGGTCAGGAACGAGGGAAACATTCGGGGGCTGAAGTGGTTAAAGCTTCCTGCCAATATGCATTTTCAGAAATAGACAATGCTGGTCCAGAAGCTGATCCAGGTTGTTGGGTGTCATTTTCTCTATAAATGAAGGGATTGTGTATTTTTGTGAGTCAGTGGTTTGCAAAACTTCCTTACTTGAAGATGCTTCCGGTGAAGAAAACGTTTGTGATAATCCAGAAGAAGCAGAGTGTTTCTGGAATGAGAACTCTGGAGGGAAAAGCTACTTGTACTTTCATTATTATCCTCATTATTTAATTCCATAAAGTATTTTTTAATGTCTTTAGGGCACCTCTGACATGCAAGGATGTGTTTGATCATCCTTGTAGCATTTGGAAAAGAATATTTATTCTGACAATACTTGCAAATTGCAGCTTTGCACTTTGGAAAATGTTTCCAAATTCTAGATGTTGGTCTCTCAATTTTACTGAGGGCAAGAAAAGAAAAAACAATTTACTGACCAGACTATAGGTAAACATTATGCTGTGATGGTGGAGAACATTAATATAATCTACTGCAGCCTTTCTCAACTTTTTCAACACAGAGGAACCCTTGAAAAAACTTTCAGGTCTCAGGGGACTTCTTTAAAATGGCTATATCTACAACTCATGATACACTAGTGTGATGGTCTGTGGGGTGAATACTCTCTACACTTGTGGTCATTGGGAAGAATTACCCTCTTACAGATAGCTAAAACGATAAATGGTGTCAGTGGGAACTTATCTGAGAGGCAGAACGTGCTCATTACTCAGGGAACCCCTATGAGAAACCTTGATCTACTGTATCCAAACAAGCACCCAACTGTAGGAGGTACAGTATAAACTGTACTAAACTGGTGTCATTCCCTTTCAGTGTCCCGAGTGGCAGAAATGCATATTTCCCTTGTTTGGAAACTGTATTGAGAAGTACAGTGTTACTTGAATTGGATTCCAGGATTTCAGCAACTTCAGCTGAGAGAACTTGCAATAATTTAAGACTTTACATATAGTCTCACAAGTCTTTAATTAAAGTCTTCATGTTATATAGTTTGAATACCATGTCATAGATACACTGTTATTATTTATCATTGCAAAAGAACATATTCCACATTTTTAAATTTTTCAAGAAAAAACGAAAAACAACTTTGGTAAAAAGCCCTGTTTTTTCCCCCAAAAATTAAATTTTTTTCCCCCCGAATGTCCTATCTCTAGGTAATGGTTATCTCTGCTATGCTATCTGAGTGGGTGACTTAAGGGGCACCCATCTAGCTGTAGTTTAAAAAAAACTGAACTAGATGCCCCAAAAACTTATCCAAATCCATGATTACATGATGCACTGGGTCTTGAGTTTTCTATCTTCCTCACTGCAGGGTGGGGGGACCCTTCTTTAGGTGTCCACGTTATTGGCCACTTTCATTTGGCTGTCCATTGATGGGTTCATCACAGATTCTGAAGGCTCCAGTGTGATTATGTCATGACGAGGGCAGACAGGCCCAGATGGCAACGCTGGATCACTAGTCCCTGCTAGCAGAAGAGATAGCGTAATAAATTAAAGCATAAAGGATTAGTTGGCTCCCACTGCTGTCAATTACAGTCAGTGAGCCAGTGAGGGGAGAGAGGGGGCTGGGCTGAGCCATGGCTCAGAAATGAGCATACACCAGCACTCTTATAGCAAGCGGCTTGCTATTGGGGTCACTGGTCAAGGTGGAGAAGCCAGGAGAGTCGGCAGGGGACCCGAGAAGAAGAGGATCAGGGATGCTCTGTGCAATGGTTTTTTAAATAATGTTTGTTATTTAAAAAAAAAGAAGCTAAACCTTTAATACAACTTTAAGTGATTATAAGAGGGACTTTTTGCTGTATGAGTTAACAAATGCGAGAGGGACTGTGTTCTTGTATAATAAGGAGATTATAAGAGGAACTGTGTTGTATAATGAGATTGTTAGAGGGACTGTGCTGCATAATGAGATTGTAAGAGGAACTGTGTTTTATAATGAGATTGTTAGAGGGACTGTTGAGTAGAAATATAGGGGGTCTAATGAAGGTTCTTATAAACATATATACTGTCATTTTTTCCTAAAAGAGCTTTTAAAGCGCTTGCCCTTTCTTTCACCTAGGAAATGTGGTTTGAAGTTTCTGCCTGTGACGTAAGCATCTACAAGGTGAACCAGCTATCTTCCAGTTTCAAGTTTAAGAAAATAATTTTGTGGTCAAATTGAACCAGCAACTGTCATGGCGGATGACCACAAGTCTCTATTTTGGACAAATCACATGATGTTAACATCCATTTAACTCTGAGCTTGCTGTTGAGCATATAAGGATTTGATTGGACTAAAACTATACAACACATCTGGACTTTATATGACACGCCTGGACTTTATGACTATATATGTATCAGTTTAAAGTTTAAGAGTTAGATATATTGATCACCTTGGTCCACCTCACTCGAGGTGAACGCCTGTATGCTATATTATCTTCACTGCAGTGTAATTAATGCACCTTTCTTTACCAATTTGGACTCACTATCTCATGTGAAAGGTCTCGTTTGTGAACCCCAAACCTGACTCGACACTGTGTTGTATAATGATATTGTTAGAGAGACTGTGTTGTATAAAGGGATTGTTAGAAGGACTATGCTGTATAAATGAAGAGATCATAAATGAGGTTGTGCTGTTGTATAATTACGATTTTATAACAGGGACTGTTTTGTTGCAAAAAAAGCTGTCGTTGTATACATGAAACAGCAAGGACTGTGCTGTAATGAAAATAATTTAGGAGGGACTGGGTTGTTGTACAAATAATTAGGTAAAAAAGGAACTGTGTTGTGTAAAGGAGAAACTTAATTTTCAACGTGTAACAAGTTTGTGTACACCAACTGTAGGAAGAAATGGTTAAAATAAGGGCGCTCCTGCTGGAATCCAACCTCTGTGGCTTATGGGAAAGGGGTGCCAGATGGATGTCGGGGATGGATGAAAGCAATGACAGTGAGGCAGCTCTTCATAGAGTGGAAGCAAAGCTCTAATGCAAATGAACATAAAAAGAAGGAAGGCAGCTCTAAGTGTAATATTGGCGAATTAATCATTCACAAATTCCTGATGTAAAGGATGCATCCGTCCAGTGCAGCGCGGTCGGTCAGACTCAGGAAGTCGGAGCAGAAATGGTTGTATATCCAAAACGAGGCATGAAGCGCAATGTCCCCTTTACATCAGTAATATTGGTTACCACATGATGAGCCTTTTAAACGTTTAATCTTGTAAGTGCATTTTACTATTTGTGAATTCTTAAATCGCCAATTTATATTCTTGATATGTGCCTGTTGTATGAAAAAGTATCCTGTTCTTTTTGTGTTGTTTCCTTTTTGTGAAATACCTGGTGATCCTGCCAGGCTCTCTAATTTCTTATTTAAAACTGACCATGCTAGGCAGGAGAGTATATTGTGATCAGTTTTCTGGCTGTGCTGGCACTCAGCCTGCTTTCCTACAATAATCAGGCTTGTGCTGACACCTCTCTCCCTGTACAGCCATTCACTGGGAAGACCAGTGTGCTGCTGCATCTTCTCCCCCGCCTCTCTAATATCCTTATGCAGCTGAGAACAGAGGGTATGTGATCACTTATATAAAAAAGGAAAAAATATATTTCTAATGTTTTTTATATGTATACACAAATGTTTTGCCTTTCATTTCTATTTTAAACTGAATAGGTTGTTTGATAAGGTTAGGATTTGCATATACTTTAAAGCAACTTATAATTTAATCATAGACAATGCAGGAGAAAGTCAAGGAAACACAAAAGCCTTGAACTTGCTTCTGAACCTGAGCCCTGTGTATCAATCATTCGATTCTTGCCTGTTGGTCTATAACTACATGATTGTTATTTGTAAACTATACAAGCTCAGAAGTATAAATTGTAAAGAGGTCATAACACTGACACAAATCACCACAGTAGACAGTTAAGCAGCAGTTATAGGTTGATCACCTTGAAATAAACCTTTGACTTGTACATTATGTACACAGTAAATAAAAAGCCCAGGGCCAAGAGCACATGTAAATAACAGTGAAAAAATGGTTCCTACTGCTTCTACTCAGCAGAAGGTACTAATGTTTGCAGTTTCTATATCCCATCCAGATTCGTACTTTCCAACAGAGCTTAAATAAAAGAATGCACATTTTTATCATTATCCCCAGACCTCTCTTAGGTAAAAAACATCCGGATAGGAATACCCAATTATTCCCTAAAGGATCTATTTTACATCATTCTATCTCCATCTCTGAACACTCTCTCAGCGTGGGAAGAAAATAAACAGAAAACACAATCCAATAGTAACATATTGTTTATTAAAAACCACCTTTTAGGTTTGCATATCATTTTGAGTTGGGGAAGGGCGGGCAGCCTATGATTGTAGAATTCTACACTTAAATCCTGCAATCTCTGCTTCACCCTGGATATATAATTTCCCCCTTCCATTTGCCCTTGCCCTGCTTTGTGGAAAAGCGTGCAGCTTATTGTGGTAGGTTTTCTCCCTGCAGCTATGCCTCCAGTGCCATGACTATAATGCATAAAATACATATTAAAAATAAAAAGCCTGAGAGGAGGAAGATAATGCTGTCATAATGGAGGAATTGAAGATGTGCTTGGCCTCTGCTGGTGCTGCCTGACCACAGCATCAATAACAAAGGTTGAATAATAAAAATAAAAAAAAAATCAAACTAATAAAAGCAAACAAAAAAAACGTGACTGGGAATCTCCCACACTGGGGCCACCCAGGCCTAAAACTTCCAGTTGGATTACATGCATTTCAGTGCAAAGAGCTTGCACAAAGTGGGATTGGGTCTGACTTGGGAGAGAAGAGAGAACACCAGCAGACAGCATAGGACTGGATTGATACAGGGTTAGAAACAGGTGCTTAACTTTTTTTTCCTTAATGCATAGAATGGGTGGAATATGAAAACGTTTGGGTGGATTTTGTACATTTTCTTGTTTGTCTTTAATCATGATATCACAGGTAGGTATATTTTACTACTGAAATTCAGTGTAGTGTGGTATGGAACTCTGGTTTTAGCAATTTTGTTGATCTGGGGTCTTACCAGATCTCAGTCCTGTGGACCCATGTGGTGTGCAGCTTTACTTAAAATGGCCTGGAGCCTTCTAATGGGTTTACATCCTGTTTTGTTGTGAATTACATTCTCCTGGCCACTACTAGTGGACATTATAAATACAGGTGACCCATATACATTGGAATCAATGGTTATCTGGTCTTCCAGAAAAAAACTTGGTCATAACAACAACAGTATGTAAATACTGGAAACTGGATTTATCAGCAATAAAAGCAGGAGGGAAGCATGTGTGACTGGGCCGCAAAACAACACCACTTGCCTTTTCACTGATCATATCAATGTTGTCAGACTTTATGAATCTTAATTTTATACAAATAAATGTATCAAATGTCATTGCTACCTGCACCAATCACCATGTAGTCAGACTTTGTTGTACCCTCTGTTGCCCCCATAAGCAATTGCATGGTCTGCTATAGTTATGAGTGAATGCAGTTCATTACATTGACATTTTTTCAGACGCTGCAGGTAAAAGTACTAAATCAAAAGCCTTCTTGGTTCTATTCTTCTCACATTGTCAGAGTGGAAGACTGTCATATACATATTTTCATGGTGAACTGAGAAAGATCATATGAATGCCAGATGGATCATGTAAGGTACAGTTCCCACAGATATCACTATTAGACTCTCAGACACCCATCCTTTTACTATTTTACTTTTCTATGTTCTGTGTCTGTAAACCAACATATTGTAGCTATCACTGGCCGCATTGTTGTCAGACTTGGACTATTCAGTAAAGGAGGTCCATCAGGATATGTCGTAATTTATGGAATTCAGATTGAGGAAAACAGTCAGAAAACTACTTTTCACGGTTCAGGAAAGACAAAACAAATAAAAAAATGCATATTACGGTCTGGCCAAGCATCTACATCTATAATTACTATTAGTCCAAACATGTAATATAACACATCAAAAATAAAGTGGTATAGTGTGTCCCAATCCAAAGCACTGTCATTTCTGTCTGCTGCCTTGTAACTCTGTTGTAAGCATGAGTACCTTCTGACGAGTTTTTTTCTGACGACACCAAGAGAAAAATGGTGACAGGGGAGGGTACGGTCTGTGATTGACAGCCTCAGCTCTGTGCCTGTGTGCTGTGTGAAGGAGGGTGCATCCCTTCCCTCAAATTAACTTACAGAGCTCTCCTCGCTGATGTAACTTCAGCTTTCTACCCAATTATTTCAGAGTTGAGAGATCCTATGTAAATTCTGCATTTTGAGTTGATGTAGGGGAAAGACAGCAAAAAATAAACAGGTACAACTTATGTAGGACGATTTGTTTCATCTCTGTGTATCACCGGAGGCCAGTCATTTTACTGGGTATATGTAAGAGTTCACAACCACTTTAAAGACATTCATGTCTTGCTGATATATGTATACAATAAAGCAGAGCAAACAGCAATGATGAAATGGAATGTCTAGTTATCCAGAACATCTAATCATATTTCAGCTTAGTGTAGTCAGACCGACTGAGAGTTATGGGTCCGTGTACTTTACAATACATGGGGTATCAACATTTCTTATATTATGACATGCAAAAATGTATTCATGCAGACTTTATAAGTTACTGAGAGGTCCACTTTCATTCCTATTTAAACAGATCATTGAGTCCTACTGTTCATACAAGGCTAAGAAGCTCTGTTTTAGTTAAAGTCCATATAGCTTCCATATTTTCCTTGCATGATTAGAAGATATTTAGTAAAAATATAATGTTTACTTGATTTGAATTTTTTTTCCAAGTTATACAAAAGTGGCACTACTACCAACTTTAGCTTGGTTTCAAACTTATAGTATGTTGCATTTTTCTGCAGTTATTTGCAATATGCATTGACTAATTCATGTTCTATTCGATCATATAGAACAGGAACTAGATGCAGCCCTTTGCTAGCTTTTATCCAGCCCTTGGGGTGCTATTCCTCCCTCTGACACCTACAATGGGGCACTATTCCTCCCACTGAAACAAACGAGGGGGCACTATTCTTCCCACTGATACCAACAATGGGGCACTATTCTTCCCACTGATACCAACAATGGGGCACTATTCTTCCCACTCATACCAACAATGGGGCACTATTCTTCCCTCTGACACCAACAATGGGGCACTATTCCTCCAACTGATACAAACGATGGGGCACTATTCCTCCTACTGACACCAACAATGGGGCACTATTCCTCCCACTGATACCAATGACGGGGAACTATTCCGCCCTCTGACACCAACAATGGGGCACTATTCCTCCCACTGATACAAACGATGGGGCACTATTCTTCCCATTGATACCAACGATGGGGCACTATTTTTCCCACTGATACCAATGATGGGGCACTATTCCTCCCACTGATACCAATGATGGGGCACTACTCTTCCCACTGATAACAATGATGGGGCACTACTCTTCCTCCTACTGCCCACCAACCCATAGACAATGTTTAATTTCACTGGCCCAGGATATTTTTACCCCCACTGGCCACAATCCGGCCCTCCTAAAGTCTGAAGGACAATAAACTGGTCCTTTATTTGAAAAGTTTGGAGACCCCTGATATAGAAGGACTTTACCAGTCATACAGTCTCAAATGCAATGGCCAACATGGGTGAAAATAATTCACCCCAGAGTTTAGACCTAAATTATTTAAAATAAAATGTCATCAACAACTGCACTGTCTAAAGCCAAACGGCTGATAGGTGATAAAACTGGGTGGACGTTAGGGGTGCCACCTCAATCCTTTAAAGCCGAACACATATTAAATACACTGGTTCTATGGCTGATTAAGGTGGCAATTAAACATCACTTAGTGCCTTATTTGCATTAAATGGGTCTCAGAACCTGTGTAATTAATATGTGTTTGGCTTTAAAGGGATGAGGTGGCAACCCTAGTAGAAATTGAATAACCTAACAATATTGCATGTTAGATCATTATTATTCAGAACTGTGACATGCCTGTTGTTGGCTTTACCAATTTACCAGCTCTTCAAGGTAGACCAATTATCCTGCACAGCCCACAAATTGTGGCTACAACAAACCACAAGATAGGGTACAGGGGCTGGCTGGTTGAAATAAACATGGAGATAAAAAAAATACCTGTACTTGGTAGTCTGGCTAGGTGATACCAGAGTTAGTACTCTTAAAACGTTTAACTGTACTCAATTAGAATTGTAATAACTGTGCCTGGACAATATAATTGCATAAACACACTAGCCATATAACAGTTTTAACTGTAGGATGATGACACAAATAAGATCCACAAATGTTACTGTAAACCAGGAACAAAGGGAACTTATTCCTGTACCCCATGCATTTCAGATATGCAGGACTGTAAACCTTAACTTGTTGTCTTTCCATTAAATTTCTGAATGCTGATTACATGTATTCTGGCAGCTGATTTTCATTAATATCACCGTGAGAAACTGAAACACTTGAATGAAAAACATGTGCGGTTTGGCTTTCCCCCTAAATTTAACTGTCTCACTTCCACCAAAGAAAATAGTATGACTAATCTCAAGGGCTCAGTTACACAGCGCAGGAAATATAACATACTTGGCCTTGTAACCCCAGCATGAGCCTGCTCAGCATATGGTAAATGAGAGCCTACTGATTGCGGTAATCAACCATGTAGTACAAACAATCACTTTGACACCCGAAAATATAAATTGTTGATATTCTTGATTAGCAGCCATTTAACTAGAATAACACACAAATCTATAGAACTATAAAAGGTGATCTTTATTAGCATTATAGCACATCTGCAAGTTCTGTTAACAATTTTGCTTAGTTCAAGATTCCAAGTCCTCCTTTAAAGTTGGCGCTATTATCTAGACAGAGTCTTCATATTATAACACTCTACAACTAAGATGTATATATGTACATGCATGTAAATCTGCTTCTGTAAATGAACTAATCCACACTCCACTAGTGGTTATTAATGGTTATTTATGTGACCAATGCCATGGCATAAGTAGTGTGGTCTTTGCCAAAGGGGCATTGTTTAGCCACTCATTGTCAAGCACTAGCTAAAATTAGTCATAGACATAAGCTGTTTGGAAAATGTCCCTGTTCTGGTCCCTTTGCACTGTGTAGAGATAAGTTGGCATATGGGTTACTGTGTTCAAGGGCAGTTCACCCTGCATGATGTTCAATATACACATGATCACAAATTCTTATCAGTAGACTTCAATATTGTCATAGGTTTCATATGGCGGTCACATTTTAGATATCCAAGCTCTGAAATATATTGAAAATGCAAATGTGTTCATATCTCACACTTCTGCCATATGTAGACACCCCCACTGGTATTATTCAGGGAAACAATAGGTACACACATTTAAACTAGTCTTTTCAACTTATCAATCTTTGCCAAGGATATTTGCTAAAAACTATAGATACTTCATAGCTCAAATACATGAGCACTGAGTGGCCTCCACTCTGCTGTTTATAAAGTTGCTGTACTTGCCAAGCTGTAATAGTTATGTTATGTGAACTGATACTGCAGCCAGACACTGAAGACTTCAAGCATTGTCATTTGATTATGCAGTGAAGCAAACCCTTTCCTAAATGCATGTCTATTGGATCCATGCCCCTATCCTGTTCCAGCATCTGGGGAAAACTCGACAGCTGTGAGATGCTTGCTCCAAGTTCTACCTTTTGTCACCCATGTGTATGGGGATTTTCTTGTCATGGTTTTATTCTGATGTCATAGGCAACATTTACCTATCTCAGTTTACTATTTATGCCACACATAATATGAAATCACTGAAAGCTGTTATAAACTTGAAAACAAAGATGTAATATAGTTCACATGTATCCCCTTCACGCCTAAGGGTAAAACAAATCTAAATGCCTAAGCACAATTTTGCAACGTTGACATATGCTAGTAAAACCGTACGTATCATCACAACTACTTTGTGCATCCAGGTAAATTATACCGCGTTTTTTTCAGGACAAGTTGGGTTTTTATTTGGTGGTAATGGATATCTCCTGATTTTTTTTTTTATTATCAAAGGAAAACTGGCCCAAAATAGTTGAAAAAAATATATTTTTTTAAATTTAGCTGTGTGCTTCTTGTTACTACCATAACCTACCACCAAAGAACATCCCAAAATATATTTTCCAGCTCTTGACGATCGCAGCGATACTATACATGTGTATTTTATACGTTGTTTGTACCCATAGTACAGCCCAGAAACATTAGTGTGCATTTTGTTTTTCGTTTACCTAAAACACACTGACACTAACTGACACTAATACCAATTTAAAAAAAAAAATAAATAAATCTTGACCTTTGACCTTGATCTTTTGACCCTGACCTTGACCCACACACTTACCCTGGCACTAAACTAGATCAAACCTTGATCTAGGTATTTTTTTGTTTATTTTTTATTTTTTAATATTTATTTATTTATTTTTTTAACAAAAATTTTTTTCCCCTCTATGCCAGGAGTTAGAGAGATACATTCTATCTCTCTCCTCCATTCATAGAGAGAAAAAAAAACAAAGGGGCCGGGCTGTACAGTGACTAATCCCTGGGAGAATGGGTCCCTGGGATCTCAGTGACACCCCGGTCTTTGTGCTGGGAGCACACAGTGCGGCGCGCTCCCAGCACAAAGACAGGTACGCAAATATGCGACCCCACAGAAAAAAGCCCAGTTCTGTAAGGCCGCATATTTGTGTTACGTCGACGTCAAGGGGTTAAAGGATAAGTTCACCTTTGGGAACATGTTACTTATTCCACCCGTCATTCCCATAGCTGCAGCCGCGCCCGCCACCCCCCTCCCTCTGAGAGATAATACAGGGAGAAGTTTCCCTGTACTATCTGTCAAATTTGAAAACAATGCGGCCATGTGGGGCTTCGCCCATACAACCACATCATTCATTCACAGACTTACGTGAATGAAATATCTTCAAGTCCCAACAACCTTAGTGGCTGTTGGCTTGTAGTTTCAAAAGAACTACCATGGCGCTGTGGAGCGATGTGGTAGTTAATTGAAGCTTCCTGTCAGAATATCTGCTTGGCTGTACATCCCGTACAGCAAGCAGATATTCTGACAGGTCTGCAGGAGACCTGCATGGCATCAGCGATCTACTGATCGCTGGTGCAATGCTTTCCAGGCTCCTTTGGATAACATAATAAATGCACATTTAAAAAAAAAAAAAACTGCATTTATTATTTTTGTCCAAAAAGGTGAACTTATCGTTTAAAGCTTAACTATATGCAGATCTAAAATGTATAAAAATAATGCAAGTTTTAATGTAATCATTAATACGTCTTTTATTGTATTTTTTAAATGCAAAAAGTGTAAGCACCTGAATTTATTTCAGTATAAGTCTTTTTGCAGTCTGTAAAACAGGGCTGCAGTGTGTGAGAGAGCAGCACAAGGAGCCAATCAGTTCTCACCCTGTTGCTTCTCCTTTCACTGTCCAGCATAGGCGTGCGCACAGGATGCGCCGAATGTGCCTGGGCACACCCTAATCACCCCATGTGCACAGAGCTCCAGCGCTGTCCCTGTGCTTTCCACTCACTACTGTCACTTCTAAAAACAGAAGGCCCACTTCTGTGTTTAGGAGTGACAGCACTCTTCTCTGAGCTGCTGCACCGAACCTTCCCTGCTATCCCCAGGTGCAGCTACTGTAATATGCGGTGGGAGGGGGTGGCACCAAATGAACCACTGGTGCCAGGCATCCAGGCATGGCTGTGCTGTGATTAACCACTTTCCCGCCACCCTACAGCAGATACACTATATATACACGTGATTTTGCATTTTCGGGTAGGGAGCTGCTATCCGCGGCCTTGGCTGTCAATCACCGGGTCCCAGCCAGATCACTGCCCGGCACCCGGTGATTGCCGGGCATTACCAACGGGGGGAAGAGAACTGTATGTAAACAATACAGTTCTCTCCCGTCAGCTCCTGCACACTGCTTTGTATGACTCTGCATAGCTTACAGTGAAGCACATACACACAGCTTACAGTGAAACAGCACACAGTTAACTCTTTGATCGCCCCACATGTTAACCCCTTCCTGCCCAGTGCCATTAGTACAGTGCCAGTGCTTTTTATTGGCAATGATCACTGCATTGGTGTCATTGAGGACAGTGACACCAAGTCAGTTCCCCCCAGTGTCAGAATGGCCGCCGCAGTCCCGCTATAAGTTGCTGATTGCCGCCATTACTATTGAAAAAAAAATCCCAGTATATATACCGCCATTTGTAAATAACTTTCACGTAAACCAATTAATTTACACATCTTGGGATTTTTTTTAGCAAAGACATGTAACAGTATACATTTTGGCATAAATTTATGGAGAAATTTGTTTTTTTATTTTTTTTTTACTGGACGTTTAATAGTAAAAAGTAAAAATATTGTTTTTTCTCAAAACTGTCGGACTTTTTTTTTATAGCACAAAAAATAAAAATCACTCAGGCAATCAAATACCACCAAAAGAAAGCTCTATTAGTGGGAAAAAAAGGATGTACATTTCATTTGGGCGCAGTGTTGCATGACCGCACATTTGTCAGTTAAAATAACGTAGCGCCATAACGCAAGTGGTTAATGAAAAACAAACAGTGCGCTGTTGTTATGATCCGCCAGGTGGTGCCTCAGGCTGCCAACTGACAGACCTACTCAGAGCGTGGGGTCTAAGCCCGGGCTGTGCTTTCACCAGAGCCCCTGATGGTGGGGATGGACTTGAAACAGTCCCGGGCCAGGTCACGACCTCCGAGCAGGCCCACCAGTGGCCGAGGAGACCTTTGGGGACAGGTACCGGGAGAGCCAGATATGAAGAGGATGGCGGCCCCAGCAGGGTAGTAACGGATCGTGGGCCCGTGAGGGTAAGCGGGGTACAGAATCGGTAGGAGAAGAGTAGTCGGGTCATACGCAGGGTCAGCAGGGAAGTCAATCCGTAGAATGGTCAGGGCAATCCGGGTCAAACGCAGGAGCAGGCAGAGTAGTCAGGACAATCCGGGTCAATCACAGGAGCAGGCAGAATAGTCAGGACAATCCGGGTCAATCACAGGAGCAGGCAGCGTAGTCAGGGTCAATCAGGGTCACTAGACAGGTACAGGAACTCGGGATCACAGGAAGACCTTGCGGCAATCTGTGACAGTGCAGGGCATCTTTAAATAGTGCGCCCTGCACTGTCATTGGCCGGCTAGGACGCGCCCCCGGCTGTCATTGGGTGCCTGAGGCGCGCCCCCGGCACCTACTGCGCATGCGCGGCGTCCTGTCAGCCGCGGCTCGCCGGGACCTAGTGCCTGTGTCCCGGCGCGATCTGCCGCCAATGCGCATGCGCGGGGGACAGAGCTGCGATCGCGGAGCACGGAGCCGCGATCCCTGACAGCTGTCCTTTTAAATCCTTTAAATCATAAATAAACAGATTACCAAAAAGTGCAAAAAATATACTCAATATAAAATAATAGTAACACAATTATATTTATATATAATAAATATCACCTAAAAAGGAAAAAAGTTCATATCAAGAATAGTAAAAAAAAGTAACGAAAAGTGCTCAGTGCTTGTAAACATCTTCATAAAAGATGCTCCAGTGCTCAAAAAGGTACTCCTTGTAGAGTAAAGGCGCCTCTTACCAATTGGAGAGTTACAAGTTACAGAGATCGAAAGCGTTTGAATCAAAGTCTCAGGCTGGCATTCTCACTGTCAAACCATCATCTGATTGTGCAACCACATCGATGGAGTGTATGGATGAGCCCAATGGCAGCCTTTGATCTCAAATATTTGGATCTCCAATCCCAGAGGACGCCATTGTTGGGGAAATGTGTCGGATGGAGTCTGAGTGTGACGTCATAACGTACCGGCACACCGGCTGATACCATGGCCGAGTGTTCTTGTGTTTTACTGCTTATGTTTACCTACCTGTAAGTACAATACTTTTATTAATAAATCAAAACTTGATTTCACTGCACTGTGAGGCTTCTCTCTTTATGCTTTATATGTATGGTTGCGCTGAGCAATATTTGAGATCAAAGGCTGCCACTGGACATATCCATACGCTCCATTGATGTGGTTGCACAATCAAGTGATGGTTTGACAGCAAGAGTGCCACCAGAGGCTTTGATTCAAGCGCTTTCAATCTCTATAACTTGAGACAGAAACATAGGAAAGTGACGGCAGAAAAAGACTGAGCGGTCCATCGAGTCTGCCTGTTTTTTTTTTAAATAATTTTTTGTTAACTTTTTTGTCTGAGTATAGTGCTTGCTCCAAACATGTTTCAAGCTATTTATTGTTGACTGGCGCACTACCAATGCTGGAAGTTTGTTCCAAGCATCAACTACTCTTTCAGTAAAATAATACTTTCTGAGATTAATTTTGAACTTTCCTCCAGTTGGTTTAAGGTCATGTCTCTGTGTTCTTGATATTGGTTTCCTGTTGAAAATACTGCCCTCCTGAGCCATATTCACCCCCTCGATGTATTTAAAGGTTTCAATCATGTCTCCCCTTTCCCTTCTTTCCTCCAGACTGTACAGTACATATTAGGTTCCTGAAGTCGCTCTTGATATGTTTTATCATATCATCTCCATTTGGTAAGAGGCCCCTTTACCCTTTAAGGAGTACCTTTTTGCGCACTGGAGCACCTTTTATGAAGAAGTTTACAAGCACTGAGCACTTTTCGTCACTTATTTTGACTATTCTTGATATGAACTTTTTTTCTTTTTAGGTGATATTTATTATATATGAATTGTGTTACTAATATTTTATATTGAGTATATTTTTGCGCTTTTTGGTCATTTATTTATGATTTAAAGGGATAGCGCACTGTTTGTTTTTCATTTGTAACTTATATTTGATTTCAAGGAATTCTAGATGCAGCAGCTCCCACTATTTAGTTTGTTGTTTTTGGCTGAGCGCATGCAACTATTGATATACATGTATGTCTGTGCTGCGATTACCAGCACCCACACTAGTTTAACAGAGCTGAGGAAACCTCTACTAGGCTCCTCCTTGGCTCTAACCTGTCTAATGACAGACCACATGGAACAACCTGGGAGGAAGAACATATCCTTCCCTGCTTCGAGCCATGCTGCACGAGAGGGAATTTGGGCTGGGGATAAGAACATTTCTAGTGGCATTTGTACAGCTAGGGGGATGAAGGGAGGGAGGAATTGTGATGACAGGGGAAGAGGATTTACACTGGATGGGTGGATAGAGGGACCTGTGCTACAGTTGGGATGTTAGTCCTGTCGAGGATGGTGATATGGGGGTGGGAGGAGAACTCTGTACTGGGGGAGGGTTTAAAGTGGTCAGTGAGATATGCAGACCTGAACCCTTTCTTTTGGACATATCATGCTCTGTAATTTGCTCTCTGTTTATAACGCACTCCTGAACTCTGCACTCTGTACGTAGTGCACTCCTGAACTCTGCACTCTGTACGTAGTGCACTCCTGAACTCTGCACTCTGTACATAGTGCACCCTGAACTCTGTACATAGCACACTCTTAAACCCTGCACTCTTTACATAGTGTACCCCTGAACCCTGCACTCTGTACGAAGCCCTCATCCTCCCTAACTGCTTTGTTTCAATGGCTCTATACAACATTTTAAAGAGAGACAAAGAATCCTGAATTATTATTATCTAGGGTGATTATTTGTAAAATACAGATTTTATGAATATAGTAAAAAATAGTGCGAATTTGCACAAGCTTTCAAAAAATAAAACAACCTGACCCAAAACCCCTGGGGCCCAAGATGTTGCCCATAAGCCAAATGTGGGTTGCCCACTTCCTGTGTGCAGCCTACTGAGTGTTCAGCACTAGGTAGGGAAGATCAGACAGGAATGGTTGCACCTGCTGCATCCCAGTGTTGGCACATTTATAGGTCTTACAAAGAGGCTGCCAGTGTGCTAAGTTCAAGCCTTACCAGCACACTGGCTCCCAGCATTCCACCTGCATCCCAAAGGTGGAGTCCACACGTGACAAGCAGGAGAAGCTGCCAATCTAAGCTATCCATGCTGCCAGCTGTAGGAGAATTCAACCATCTGTACAGCCCTGGTCACATGGGTTGTCAGGATGTGATCTGCCTGTTTAGGACTGAGGCATAGAGTTGACATAGGCAGACCTACAAAGGCTGACAATTCCACTCTGCTAATGCAAACGGAGTGCTGAAGAAGTAAAGAAAGTTAAAAGAACATAACATCACATTGAATTGAGTTTTATAAATTAATGTAACTTGCAAGAACAAATTTACAAATAATGTGACTTTAATGGTTGTAAATGCAAAACTGTTCTGTGCATTAGGGCTCCTTCACATCTTTGCAGTGCGCTGCAGAGTATTATCACATATTATCACATGCATGCTAATGCATGGTAACAGGCATTGAGGTAAGGAAGCCTGAAAACTTGACCTGATTCTTTTTCCCCCAACATAGCACACCAAAATGCACAGTGGCCTGGCACCCAGACTCAGAGGTTCTCACCATGGTTCAGCAATAGAACCACAGTTTCCCCTTTAAGCCCTTTACAATAAAAAAAAATGTCCTTCCTACGTTAATGTCAATGTCCCAGCAGTTAGTTTGGGGGCTCTGAATGACATTTACTGTGTAAAATACATAAGCATGATAATGTCATTTTGAATTTTAATAGTATCCAAACATTTTGCCTGTAATTTAAGTACAGATTTTAATGTACAACACTCTAGATCAGCAATGGGCAAACTACGGCCCGCGGGCCGTATGCGGCCCGGCGGACCTTTTAATCCGGCCCGCGGAGCGTGGCAAACATTGGCTGTCAGAATGTGTGTAGGCGGGGCAGCGTGAGGAACGTGAGGGGAGCTAGGCTCCTCTCACAGTCCGCCCTGAAGACCGGAACGGCGCGGGAACACGGCGAGAGGAACGCGCGGAGCAAAGGTAAGTGAATTGACACAGGGGGGACTTGGCTTACTACTTGGGGGGGAATAGTACTGTGGGGGATGAAATACTCTATGAGGTATGAATTAATATGGGGGATGAATTAATATGGGGAATGAATTACTATGGGGGATGAATTACTATATGGGGGATGAATTACTATGGGGGATGAATTACTATATGGGGGATGAATTACTATGGGGGATGAATTACTATATGGGGGATGAATTACTATATGGGGGATGAATTACTATGGGGGATGAATTACTATATGGGGGCTGAATTACTATGGGGGATGCATTACTATATGGGGGATGAATTACTATGGGGGATGAATTACTATATGGGGGATGAATTACTATGGGGGATGAATTACTATGGGGGATGAATTACTATATGGGGGATGAATTACTATGGGGATGAATTACTATATGGGGGATGAATTACTATATGGGGGATGAATTACTATGGGGGATGAATTACTATATGGGGGATGAATTACTATGGGGGATGAATTACTATGGGGGATGAATTATTATGGGGATGAATTACTATATGGGGGGTGAATTACTATGGGGGATGAATTACTATATGGGGGATGAATTACTATGGGGGATGAATTACTATATGGGGGATGAATTACTATATGGGGGATGAATTACTATGGGAGATGAATTACTATATGGGGGATTAATTACTATGCTTACTATGGGGGAATATTACTATACTTACTATGGATGACACATACACATCATTCATCTACTCTTGGTCCGGCCCCCGGGTCCAATATATGAACCCATTGCGGCCCTCAAGTCAAAAAGTTTGCCCACCCCTGCTCTAGATTTCAGGAACCGTCTTTGAGGACCTCTATATTTACCAAGTTGACAAGTGACGACCACTGCCCAAAACCATTATATTTTTCTTTTAAATTAGCATTCTTTTGTTTTGGTTGAACTTGGACCTCTTTTTCCAAATTTGTTGCCAGAATATGCTTGGATGTCACGGAAATCAGTGTTTTCCACTACAGCTCAACTGATATGTTAGCACAAACATATCAAATGTTCTGGGCTATCTGTAGTACACAGGCAAGCTTTTTTAATAAGCTACTGCAAAGAGAAATAATGTGCAGTAAAGAGTATCAGCCAAATAGATGTAGACTTTTATCAGCTTAGAAGTGTGAGAACAATAATAAATAAGCACCAGTTGCAAATTGCCTTTGCCATATAAATAAAGACATGATGAAAACGCCCTGCCAAAACTAGCACAAATCATTTAAGGTCCAACTCCACTTTATGCAAAAATATTTTTAAATAGTTTCTAGCAGCTGTAAAAATTTAAATGCAGCTTTTGCTGCAATACTTGTCTCATCCCCAGTCTGCAGAAGACTTACCTGTTTTGTTTTCCCTAGTCTTCTTCCAAATTAAAAGACGTCCAGGGTCCTATGAGTATAGGGTGTGATGATGCAGAGAACAGTGCAAACGTCATCACATCAGCTACACGGTAGAACATATGTATACATTTCAGGAATATGAAATGTTGGGGTAACATACACCTAAATGACAATTGTTCTAACTATATATGTATCAATCTGACCAGTTTTCACAATCTGACAAAAATCATATTTCTCAACAGATAAAATTACAATTTGATAGAGGCCAAATGTGACGTGTATCATATGCATAGTTTGCTTAGGAGATCTAATTTGTTTTATAAGCCTGCTGGACTTTGTAGTATAGGTGTGTTTGATGTCTAACTGGTTGGTATTTACTCCATTACTTTAAGAATTTTGAAGATTGTATGAAACTTCACTTCAGGCAATTCGTCTGTATGTCAATATATATTACTACCCTATACCTCCCAACTTTTTGAGATGGGAATGATGGACACTTATTAGCAATAGAATGTAGGCATAGGACACGCCCTCTACCAAATTATTAGTTAAACCCACAAGTGCTTTTTTTTACCACTACTGTTCCTTTATATTGACTTTTGAAATTTACAAATACAACAATTTAGAATTTGGATGAAAAGTTTAGCACCATGAAACACTTTTTGAAAGATAAATAATCCATTTTCTATACAATTATATAGATCAGACCAAAATAAGGGACAAATGAGGAGGAAAGAGGGACAAAGGAACTTTGTTCCAAGTCAAGGGCAGTCCCTCAAACAAACATTTTTATTACATGACAAAGTATTCTCAATATGGGTTATCAGATGAGAAAGCACAGTAGTGGCCTTGTGGTTCCTTGGCTCTGCTTGTCTGATTGAAACTTGGGACTAAACTATACAATAAATGATGGTGATGAGTCATCCACTTCTGTGAGTAAACAGCAGCTTGAGCTATGGAGCCTGTAAACAAAATGCTTTTTTTCAACAGGCTGTAAATCTATAGAGACAAGAACATTTACAAAACCATATGAGAGTTTTATTGCCACAGAACATGCTCACTCACTGTCTTGTTTAGCCAGACATTTCACATAATCTACTCCATGCAAATTAAACCTGACTCATGTTGTGAAATATGAAAATCTTAATATATTGAATACAGTCAAAATGAGTACTGGCTGTGCAGTGTCTGATGTACCATGAAAGTGGAACTTTATGGCAAATATTAAAAATGGGTGAACAGGCAGAGTTTTTAATGCAGAAGAGACATGCTGTGCATTAAAGGTACTGCCTGCCCGCCCGTGTACAGCGAGCTGCACATGCACAGCTCATTGTAAAACTTTGATAATGCCGAGCTGATTGAACTCCTCTATATGGGTGGGAGTGAAATAATCTTGGTACCGCCAATAAAAGTGTCGATATCTGGATTGATACCCAGAAGATATCAGCAGCCGGCAGGGAGCTCTGGGATGCTGCAACGCTGAACTGAAGGTGAGTATGGTTCCTCTTTAAGTATAATTGGCACATGGCAGCATTTTTCTGCATAAAAATTGACCACACATTTTTTTTTCATATTCAGCAGGAGTAGTCATTTCATATAATGTTACTTACACATTATCATACTATTCTAAGCCAGGTTAGGGCAAGGAAAATAATTAAACTTCCTGTGTTATAGAGATGATCCTGGCAAGGGATGTTACTACGTTTTCCAAAAATTGTGTGCCTACAGGCACTCCAAAGTTGAATATTTGTGGTCTGCTTTTCTATGGGAATTTTTCCAGAGTGAGTAGAGGTAGTGTATGACATGGATTTTCTTTCAAAAGTGTTCTTGTCCTTTAAATATTGTTATAATGTAGATTAACTTTTTTATTCTGCACTGAAAGATACATACTGCTCCATTCATTATTTATTTTTAACATGTATTTAAGTATATTGTAACTGTCTCAGTCTATAGGTTTTCAGTGATTCATCTCACTTTTTGAGCAATGTGGAAGGGAATCTTCTCATCTTTAGCTTACCGTAATAGAAAAACAAGATACTTACAGGGGTTCCAGTCACTGAAACCTTGTAAAAATGCTTGATTTAAATCTTGCCTGAATATTATCATAGATATGAGTTTTTGTATATTTAACATCAGATGTTTCTGCACCTTCCTGAACCTATAACTAACTAAATTGAACAGGAAAAGCTTATTCCATGGAAGCAAAGGGTGTAAAACCCCCCTAGCACTTGTTGGGAAATAATCCAGTGTGTGTTAATGATTGAAACCATAACCTACAAGTCATGTAACAGATCTGGCTTTCATATTGCTGCCTCAGGTTTCTAAATGGTGCATTCAGAGTGTGCATTTCCATGTCTACCCACTGTTATTTCACATTCCCCAGACCAGACAGGGATAACATTCAACTTCAGTTTGACAAGTATGTGAAAATGTTATTACATCATGTCAAACTGTGAGCATATATTTAAGTAGGTGGAAACATCTTAATCACTGGAAATTTTTACTTTTATTCTTGCTAGCAGTTAGTAGTTTGCTGCAAGGAAAAATATAATTTACAATATTAAATGTGTTGTGTATCTTACTTTAATAAACTAGGGCTATTTTAAGTGTTATAGCAGTAAAGTATTATATTCCAGATTATATCCCATACAACAACATTTATAAAGGTTAAGGCATACATGATGGCTAAACAGCAACCATAACAACCATACTAAACACATCTTTTTCAAAGTAATAAAAGTAGTAACAAGATTGTGAAACTAATCTAATATAAATATTCACTCTTTAGGGTACTGGTTTCTCTGGGGCA
Source organism: Staurois parvus (assembly GCF_062004578.1). Classification (NCBI taxonomy): domain Eukaryota; kingdom Metazoa; phylum Chordata; class Amphibia; order Anura; family Ranidae; genus Staurois; species Staurois parvus. The sequence continues at coordinate 3,294,380 of NW_028318110.1, read as the reverse complement.
CTTGTTATTTTGGTGTTAGCACTAAAATTAATAAGTGACCTAAGGGGTATGCACAATTGGAGTCAAACAGTGTGACAACTGTTTTCCTATCCTGTGTGACGTCATGTTTCTGACCCGTAGTTCATGGATGTGTAGATTTTAACAAAAAAGATAAATGTCACAGCTTTGTGCTATTTCACACTTACTTGCAATTTTACTTTTGTAATTATATTACAATGTACATATTCACATTATACAAAATTCAACATTTATATTCCTTTCTGGTGTCAAAATAGGACTTTCATAAGTCTGATCTGTCCCTATTAATATGATTATTTATTTTCATACTCTTACTATACATGTACGTTTTATGGTTCATTTGGATTAATATGCATTGATTACACAAATGATTATCCATACGTATTGATGTCATAACTTTGAAAAACTTCATTCTCGAAAGTGTTACATTTTAACTTATAGACATCCTACATCCATCACTATGTGTCAATAAATACATACTGTATTAGAATGCACAATACAATAGAATGTTAGTGGCAGTTTATTGTGTTATTGTATATTTCACAGTATAATTCATTCTCTCTCTCTATATATAAAACAGCTTCCTGTAATATAATCAATCTGTAATTAACCCATTAAAGGTGGAATAGATAGAGTTACCTGTGATGGTGGGATCAATCTGGCTGGGATGTAGGACTGCTGCACATCTATGATATTGGAGTCAGTCTTGCTGCTGGTTGAAGTGCTACCTTCAGCTTCCAGGTGAAATGCACTACCTTCAAATGAAGCACTGCAAGGGTAGAGATGCCACAACAAGACTGGCACAACATAAGCATACATCCAAAGTAAAATGTTAGCCATTTCTTCCTTGCATCCAGTTTTTTTTTCCTGTTGTACAAATTACAAGTACAGCTCTCTGTCTGATACACACCCTCCTTACTTGTGTGGAGCTTTCAATAATTAAACTTGAGATTTTACTTTCCAGATGTGGAGTACAGGAGGATGTCCGCTTGCTAGTTACGTCGTTTTTCACATACAGAAAAAAAAAAACATCCCCTGATTTTGTCAGTCGCTGTGTTTCCCCTGGAGATTACAGTAGAAAATCTGAATAAGGACAGTGAAAAGTAAGCTTTCATATACCGGTAGGACAGCTCCACTAGCCCCCGAGCCACCTTATCTTCTGAGTGTCAGGATACAGGATACAGGCTGTACAGCTGTGTTTCACTCACTCACTTCCTTCAGTGCAATCAAGTTTACCTTCAGTTTTAGACCCTCCCTCTGGAAGCACAGAGCTGCAGCCTACAACTTGATTTCAGAGAAAATGGTTAGAGTGTTGCAGAGCTAGATGAAGCCATATCACTGATTCCATGTTGTCTTATCTGAAATAACAAAGTGTTAGAGAATGTAGACTGTAGCCTGTCACTAACACATACTAGCTATAAGTGACAGATTATGTGGCATTTGTGTAGTCTATAACACACAAGACAATGTACATACACATACCTCACTTAGAAAGGACATTGCTAAATAATGCACAGCATCTGGATATTAAAGGGGATCTCCAATAAAATCCTGTGGAAAGTAGGTGTAAAGCGCTAATTACGCTTACAGAAAACAAACCAGAAAAATGAGACGTTCAGTAAAGTGTTCAGGAGACCAAAACACAGAAAGAGATAAAGACATCAATATTATAATTTCTAAAGATATAAAATGGAGGTAAGTGATTGCATCCCCAAACATGTAATAAAATGTATACAGGGGCAAGAAGTTGTGACCCTAAGAGAAATTTGACAGTCTCTCAACGTGTAACTTTCTCAAGCTGGCCTGACTTCTTTTTTTTCAGACAGGTACGTGTTTTTTTCTGATTTTTTTAGCAGTACAGACAGGTCTCTTTTTTGGAGGTTGTAATATATATACATATATATATAGATACAGTATATATATATATATATATATATATATATATATATATATATATGCTCCCTCCTAGATTGTAAGCTCCAAGGAGCAGGGCCCTCTAATCCCTCTTGTATTGAACTGTATTGTTACTGTATTGTCTCCCACTATAATGTAAAGAGCTGAGCAAACCGTTGGTGCTATATAAATCCTGTATAATAATAATAATAATATATATATTGTATATACAGTTCCTACTTACAGAGAAATGAAGGATCTATAATTTGTATCATAGGTGTATTTTAAATAATAAAGACAAAATATCAGCCAAAAATCCAGAAAAAACACAATACAAATTTTACAAATTGAGTTGCAGTTCAGTGAGTAAAATAAGTATTTGATCCCCTACCAACCAACAATAATTCTGGCTCCCACAGACTGGCTATGTGCTCACGTGGAAAAAAAATTAGTCCTGTTAATTTAAGAAGGTGCTCCTAATGACAACTGGTTATGTGTAAAAAAGACACCAGTCCACAGAATCTCTTTCTTGGCCACCACCATAGGCAAAAACAAAGAGCTGTCAAAGGACATCAGGGACAAGATTGTAAACCTGCACAAGGCTGGAATGGGCTACAAGAATCTTGGTGAGAAGAAGACAACTGCTGGAGCGACTATTTGCAAATGGAAGAAATACAGAATAATCATCAATCACTCTCGGTCTGGAGCTCCATGCAAGAGTTCACCTCATGGGGTAAGGATGATCATGAGAAAAGTGAGGGATCAACCCAGAAATACATGGGGAGAACTTGTTAATGATCTCAAGGCAGTTGGGACCACAGTCATCAAACAAACTATTGTGAACACAATATGCCACCAAGGATTGAAATCCTGCATCGCCCGCAAGGTCCAACTCCTCAAGAAGGCACATGTACAGGTCCGTCTAAAGTTTGCCAATGAACATCTAAATGATTCAGAGAAAGATTGGCAGAAAGTGTGTGGTGAGATGAGACCAAATTTGAGCTCTTTGGCATTAACTTGACTCGCCGTGTTTGGAGGAAGAAAAATGCTGACTATGACCCTAAGAACACCATCCCTACAGTTAAGCATGGAGGTGGAAACATTAAGCTTTGGGACTGTTTCTCTGCTAAAGGTACAGGCTGACTTTGCAGCTTTCAGGGGCCAATGGACTGGGCCATGTATTGTAAAATATTGGATGAGAGCCTTCTTTCCTCAGCCAGAACACTGAAGGTGGGTCGTGGATGGGTCTTCCAGCATGACTATTACCCAAAACATACCACCCAAGGCAACAAAGGAGTGGCTCCAGAAGAAACACATTGAGGTCATGGAGTGGCCTAGCAAGTCTCCAGACCTTAATCCTATAGAAAATGTATGGCGGGAGCTGAAACTTCGAATTTCCAAGTGACAACCATAAAACCCTAAGGATTTAGAGAAGACCTGTAAAGAATTGTGGACCAAAATCCCTCCTGAGATGTGTGCAAACCTAGTAGCCAACTTCAAGAAACGTCTTACCTCTGTGCTTGCCAACAAGGGTTTCTCCACCAAGTACAAAGTAATGTTTTGCTTAGGGATCAAATACTTATTTTACTCACTGAACTGCAACTCAATCTATAACATTTGTATCATGTGTTTTTTTTCAGGATTTTTGGTTGATATTCTATCTCTGTCATTTATAGTACACCTTTGATAAAATTATAGACCCTTCAATTCTTTGTAAGTGGGCAAACCTACAATTTCTGCAGGGGATCAAATAATTATTTTCCCATATATATATATATATATATATATATATACTGTATATATATATATATATATATATATATATAGCATTTGCATCTCAAACCTATATACTGACATGTTTGTGTTTTCATGTGTATACTGTATTGATGATATATTTTTGATTTCTTTATCACGAAGTTTATTCTAAAACCTTGACTGGAGCCTCTGTCCTGAGGAAACAACTCTCATGAAACGTGTCAAAAGACTGACAAATCCCCCTAATTTTCTTCGGTTGCTTCAGGCGAAGTTTATGCGTTTTATCTGGGCCAATAAGCATCCCAGAGTTTCTAGAAATACGCTCTTTGCTCATAGACTCCAAGGTGGTCTTGGGGTACCCAATGTAACTAAGTATTATCAGGCGAGCCAAATTGCCCCGCTGTCTATGTTGCACGCTTCCTCCGATGTTCCTCTCTGGGTCCTGCTGGAACTGCCTAATTGTGCCCCTATCGCACTATCGACACTTCTATGGCTTCCCCCTGCCCTGCGCCCTACGGCGCTGAGTCCGATGTTGCTCCATGGCCTACGAGTCTGGGACTCGGTACGTTACTCCAGTGGCCTGATGTCACCTTTCCTGCCCTTGCTTCCAATCGTTAATAACCCTCTTTTCCCGCCGGGTCTAGATCACCCGAGGGCATTTTCTTGGTGGGTGGCTCATGGTTTCTCACAGGTGCGACACTTTTTGATTTTTCGGTCCTTTCCCACCTGGAATGTCCTCCGGGAGTCTCGGGATGTTCCCCCAGCGGAATTTTTTCGGTACCTTCAATTGCGGCACTGGCTACTCTCGCTGAGGGCCACTTCTGCTTTCCCATGTCAGACATCTGCCTTTGAACGGCTTTGCCAGCAGCGTCCGGGCGCCCCGGGCCTTATCTCCCTTCTTTACGCAGCTTTGAACAGATGCTCGTCGCACACTTCTCTTTCATATGTAGTTCAGTGGGAACGCGACCTGGGAATGGCTGTGGATCCGGAGGACTGGAATAAAGCCTGGTCCCTCATAGCTAAATGTTCGTTTAATACAACCACGCTGGAAGCAGCCTATAAGGTATTGTTTCGTTGGTATTGGGTGCCGGCTCGTTTGGCCCAGGCTAACCCTGCCTGTAGTGATCGATGTTTTCGGGGTTGTGGCCATCGTGGCGATGTACTGCATATCTGGTGGTCATGCCCGAGGTTGGTTCGTTTTTGGTCTCGTGTGTTTGGCCTCCTTTTCACTTTGTTTCATCTCTCCATACGCCGGGATGCTCGGTATGCTTTGCTTCATTGCCCCATACCGGGCCTCTTGGCTCGTCAGCAGCGGTTGGCTTCCTATTTGTTTTTATCGGCCACTAGGACAATTGCCCAGGCCTGGAAGAGTCCGTTTGTACTTTTTCAGGGGGTGCGGGATCGTATGACTACTATGATGCTCAATGAACAGATGTCGAGTATATGCAACGACTCTCAACATAAATTTTTGAAAATATGGGAGCCATGGTTGCAATATGCCTTTCCCACGCTCCCCCCGGCCAGTGTAGGGAGGTGATGGAGTTTTGTATTGGCGCTCATGGACCCTTGCTCTCTGGTGTGTGTTTTTTTTTTCTCTTTCTTTCTTCTCTGCTTTTCTTCTTTCCTTTTCTGTTTGTTTTGATGTGACAGTGGACAGCTGTCTTTAGTTGCGATAATCTGAGTTTCACTGATGTTATTGTTACCTATGTGCCATTGATAGCCCCTACGTGGGCATACGTTTTGCCTTATTGGAATTAGAGCGTTGTCTGCTCTATTATGCATTTTCTATCGGTGCAATTGATAGCCCCTGCGTGGGCGTGTTTTGTTGCCTCTGTTTTATACTGTTTAAAATTAATAAAAACCATTGAAATACAAAAGACTGACAAATGTGTCTTAGGCGCCACAATTTCTTTCCTCTGTATACATACACGTTTGGAGGGTATCTCTCACCTCCATCTTTTATCTTTGGAAAATAAAATATTGATACTTTTATCTCTTTCTGTGTTTTGGTCTCCTGAAAATCATACTCAAAATCCCAATTTTCTGTTTTTTTTTTTCGTAATTTATAGCTGGATGATACTTTCTGATGCTTATTTGGTGGATATGATATCTCTAATTCCACCCTGTACATTTAGACGGTTATATGTTAATTACACTTACTTTTGTGGTGTTCTTTTCAAAACTCAGCTTGCCTTAAAATTGTGCCTAGTTTGCAGAGGTACCATTAGCACCGTGTAATTTTTCTCTTGCTATTTTCTGAATGGAATTTGGTTATGCAAATGGAAGTCTTGTCGCCTTCTACTGCTTAGACTGGTGGGTCCAAACTACAGCTCATGGGCTAAATCTGGTCTGCTGCAAGATTTTATCCGGCCTTCTGATATAACGGGGACTCTGATGGGGACCCTGATGTAAGGGGTGACTCTGATGGAAGGGCAACTCTGATGTAAGAGGAATTCCAATGTAAGAAGGACTTTGATGGGGGATACTGATGAGCTTATATTTAATTAGAATTTGTTTGCTTTGTGTTACTGAAGTTTTTATATGATGTTCTAAATCATATAATGCTGATTAAAAAAAACTCCATGTAAAACTTAGTCTTTCATTCAAAATCGATTTTTTATTTTTAAAACATATTTTTAATTTTACCCACAAATATTTGTAAAATATACAATCTGGCCCTTGCATTGGAAAGTATGGAGATCCCTGGCTCCAAAAAAGGTATCAGAAGTTTTAAGGTCACAGGCCAGAAGCATTGATATAAAGGTAGCATTGTGCACTGGGCACAGTTTATGAACTCAGTTTATGATGCAACTTGGAAAGGACAACACAGAGGTAGATGTAATTAACACTGCACACTTGCCTCCTGCTGTTGTTTCCAAAGATAATTCATAGGGCTCTACATTAAAGAATCTTTCATTTTCAGGGCTGGATTTCTACATACCGTAACCAACATAGACAATGGCAGATTATAAGTAGTAGCACACAGCCTAGTCTGGCATATTGGCAGGCCATCCACATACGTTGCTGCTGTAAGTAACATATTCATATAATAAAAGGTTCCAGACAGCTGCCCTGTTTTTCAGTAGATCCAGCTGGGTCCTCATTCCTGCTACTTTTTTGCTGGAATAGTTCTTTATGCTTCATATATAGGAACCACACTGCTTGCAAAGAAGGGCAACTCATCTAGTTTTCTGGCAACTGACAAACAGTCACTGTCTCTTTCAACCTCTTTGTCCCCAGTGTCCTCATGCTTTGTGTGGAAATGGTGTCTAGTTATCATGGTGTGATACTACAACTTTTCAGTTGACTGGAATAGGAGAAAGGTACCATAAGACAGCTGACTCAGAAGAACAGGAGACATAAGAACTGCAAGAACTTCATAACTTCGGACCTTTTATCATGATATCTAAGTATAATACTCTTTATCAGATAAAACCTGGAATGCTACACCATGCCAGTACACTGTGCATTTGATGTTTTATATGTCTCTTATTATTATTATATAGGATTTATATAGTGCCAACAGTTTGTGCAGCTCTTAACAATGTAAAGAGAGACAGTACAGTTATAATACAATAAAATACAAGAAGGTTAAGAGGGCCTTGCTCATAAGAGTTTACAGTCTAATAGGATGGGGCAAGTGGTGCAAAAGTTTATAACTGTGGGGGATGAGCTGATAAAAGTGATAAAAGCAGGGGCGGACTGACAACTTATGGGGCCCCCGGGCAATAGGGGAAATCAAAATCAAAAAAGCCTATGAAGAAGGTACCAGGGGCATCTCATGGGGCCCCCTGCTGACCCCGGGCCCTTGGGCAGTGCCCGAGTTTCCAAATGGTCAGTCTGCCCCTGGATAAAAGTTTAATTGGAGGCACAATAGACTTTCAGGGATCGCCTAAAGGCAGCCAAGGTAGGGGATAGCCAGACAGATTGAGGTAGAGAGTTCCAGCAGATGGGCTCTGGAGAAGTCCTGTAGATGATTTTGGCAGCAGCATTCATTATAGACTGAAGAGGGGATAGAATACTGAGAGGTAGGCCTATGAGAAGGGAGTTGCAATAGTCAAGGTGAGAGATAACAAGAGAGGGTATGAGAAGCTTGGTGGTTTCATTAGTTAAAAAGGGTCGACTTTTAGAGATTTGGAGTTGAAAGGACAGGTCAGAATCTAGGGTTATACCTCTAGTACCCTGGCTTGACGGGAGGGACTGATAGTTGCATTATTGATCTTAATAGAAAAATGGAGGAGGGCATGAGCTCTTATATTATAATATATTACATTCTATTATATCTTATTTATTACAGGTACTTATATAGCACCATCAATTTACGCTTTTACACATACTGTATATTGTATTTTGCAGGCCCTGCCTTCAAGGAGCTTACAAAGCTCCTTGTGAGTTAGGGACAAAGGTCCCTAACTCACATTCATATATACACATACTAGGGCAAATTTAGACAGGAGCCAATTAACCTGCCAGCACGTCTTGGAGTGTGGGAAGAAACCATTGTACTTGGAGGAAACCCAAAGAACCTGCAAACTCTGTGCAGGTAGTTGCCTGGTTGGGATTCAAACTAATGACCTTAGTGCTGCTAGGCATAAATACTAACCACTTAGCCACGGTGGTGCCCATATCTCCATATTATATTATATGTATTTTGATGCACTGTTTTTGATGTATTGTATTGAGCAAAAGCTACTGAACCACAAAGATGTGGATGTTCAGGCAACCCCTAACTAAGGTTAACTCTACACCCACCCCCATTTTAAAGCTTTTCTATAACCAGACCAAACCAGATGTAACGGCTTCAAAATAGGTAAGTATAGAGGTCTTTTTCTTTACAGGGTTAGATAGAATAGCCTTAAAATGGGTGCTGCAGTAGGTTTAGCCTTAATTAGGTTTTGCCTGAACTTCCATTTTAAGTAGACATATGCCTTTTAGACCATCACTATTTACATAACTTACAATTGAATACAATGTAATTCAATCTTTCTCTCCTCAACCAATGCTTTGACATGCATCCCTCCACTTAAAACTGACTTGCAGGCATTGCTTTCAAATCCTGAGGCTGCACATTAACTGATATTATAAAGTTATTATAAAGTTATTATAAGTTTCTTGTAGAAAATTTTTTTTAATGTTTGCAACGAATAAGCCCAATACCAAGTTATTTAGTTCAGTAATATACCAGCATGATTAGTGGCATGTTGCTACAATTCATAGATTATTTAGAAGAATATTGAAACAGCAATGTCTGCCCTCCTTGGAGTGTATTATCTCGTATACCAGCCATTGCCTAAATGTTACTTCATCTTTTCAGAAACATGAACTTCTATTTACAAAGGGTGTTCTGTTTTCTCCTTAAAGAAATGCTTTGTAAGCCACCAGAAACAAGGCTGGTAGTGTAAAGAGCCAGACTGCTTTGCCCAAGGCTGACCATTGCTTTTCACTGTATAATCATACACGGAACATGGAATGTAACCTTTATGTCATTTTCTTCATCAATTGCATCTAAGTTCCAAATGCATTTTTCAAATTCAGATTTGGTTTAGCAAAAATGAAAATGCTGATTTCTAAAGTATTACGAGTTTGCCAACAATTTTCTGTATTACAGTATCTGCATTGTGTTCCCATCTGCATTTGAAAAAAAAAAAGATAATTTTGTGGGACATTCAGAAAACTTACAGCGTAGGTAAAAGATACTGTGAAGTGTTGGATTCCAAGGAGATTATAATCTTTGTATTTTGCATCTGATTCTTACAGTAGCTAAATCATTGTAAACTGTGAGGTGAGCTCATTAAGTGCCATTACTGCATTGAATACTGCACAATGAAACATTACAAGCAGTGCAGTCATCCCAAGTTATATAATGTGAAAAAAAATTTTTTCTTTGTTTCTATTATAAAATTTTGCAAACAAGTAATTTTTCTCCTTCACTGATGTGCGTTGATGAGGTTGCACTAAAAAGCAGCACTGATGAGGTGACAAGGATAGGCAGCACCGATGGGCACTGATAGGCTGCACTGATGAGGTGGCACTGATGAGGCGGCACTGGTGGGCATTGATGAGGAGGCACTGATGATGCTGCACTGATATGCAGCAATGATGGTCACTGATAGGCACTAATGGGTGACACTGCCGGGTGGTGCTGACTGACGGCACTGTCTGACAGCCCTGACTGGCAGGACTGACTGATGGCACTGACTGGCAGCACTGCTGGGTGGCACTGATGGGCAACACTGCTGTGCACTGAAGGGCGCAACTGCTGGGCAGCATTGATGGGTGGCATAGCTTGGGGGCACTGAGGGGTAGCACTGCTAGGCACTGATGGGCGGTACTACTGGGTACTGATGGGAGGCACTGATGGGCACTGGTGGGTGGCACTGCTGGGAGGCACTACAGGGCATTGATCATCAGTGCTCTGTGACAGCGTGAGGAAAGTGCTGCTGATAACCGGCAACTGTATTTACTCCGTGATCTGCTGTGTCATTGGACACAGCTGATCACATGGTAAAAGGCAGCTGTGATTGGCCTATAACCTCATCACGTGATCAGCTATGTCTGTAGGACACAGTGATCACGGAGATCACTGGATGCGCGCCCCTGGGGGCGTGTGGGTGGGTGCATTCTGGGAAGACGTCATATGACACCCTCCCAGAACTGGGTAACCATGCTGTAGCCGTCATTTGGCTATAACATGGTTACCAAGTGGTTAAAGCACAGAGTGCAGGGATAAGGATTAAGTAACACACAGAGTGTAGGGGTCAAGATTGAGAAAAGTAGAAAGTTTAGGAGTTAGGATTAAGTAATGCAGAGATTTAAGGGGTCAGAAATAGGGATCAGGGATCAGAATTAAAGGATAAGTTCACCTTTTGTAACTTGTTACATGTTACACCCATATTCAGGGTGTAACAGTTAACATGTTACAGATGCACCAGCCCCTGCCCCCTCATTTTGACAGTGAACAGAGGATCTTCTCTCCCTGCTCACTGTCACAATTTAATAAAAATACGGCCATGTGGTGCTATGCCACACTGCTGCATCATTTATTCACAGTATTCTGTGAATGGGAACTACAAGCTATCGGCTTGTAGTTCTCAATGAACTACCAGTGCCATTGAGAGCTCTAGTAGTTCATTGTGTCTTCCTGTCAGAGTGTATCTGCCTGCTTGTACAAGATACGAGAAGACAGATACACTGACAAGTCTGCAAGAACCCTGAATTGCACTCATGATCGCCTGACCTGCAAAAAGATGTGCATTTATTATTTTTTTTTACAAATGTGAACTTATCCTTTAAGTCACACAAAAAGTTCAGGGTCAGGATTAAGTAACACATTTAGTTCAGAGGTCAGGATTAAGAAAGACAGAAAGTTCAGGAGTCAGGATTAAGTGACATAAAAAGTTCATGGTCAGGATTAAGTGAAGCAGAGAGAGCAGAGGAGAAATCCTCAGCAGATCAGGTCAGCAGATTACAATCACAGATTGTGGTTTGTCTCAGTCATCAGTTGGGGCCCATCATCATACCTGGGAGATGAGTAGTGTTGTGCAAAGTTTGCAGTGTGCAAGCTCCAACCCACCAGACGGCAAGCATCAATCCAAAATGGCATGGCTGAAGCAGTCTGTGCTTGTGCGGCAGCATGAATCGCTCTATCAGTGCTTGAGCAGTCTGACAATTTGGAACATGCCCACCTTACTGTGCCCAGTTCTTGGGGACAAATCTGGAGGCTTCCATTTTCCAGGGACAGACTTCTTTCAATGAGGCCCATACTCACTCATACAATAACTGTCAATGTACCTGGTCTACAGCAGGGTAAGTGTGGTGGGGTGTGTTGCATTGCTGAAAATCTTGCTGAAGGAATCCAGCATTTTAGAGTTGTCACCAGACAAGGGGATGAGAGTAAAAAAGTTTTGTCTATACTTTAACACATGCACACATGTGAACTGTAGTTATTCCTCCTCAAAAAACTATTGTTTTCCATATCTTAGTCCCCAAGGTTACCTCATGCAAAATGACTGTATTCGGTGGCAAATGAGATAGAACATAAGGTGAACGTACGCAGAGCATAAATCCACTGCAGCCAAATAATTTGGAGGTGGCACTGCCATTCAAGTCAATGGGACTATGCTGCAAGTGTGGGACAAATACTTGGCTTTTGGTTTCTGGGCATTAGTCTCATTCAGGAAAGAAAAAAAAACACAGGTATTCAGGAGGCAGGAATGCCTAGCAATATCTGTTTAGCTAAACTTTGAAAAGTGCTTCACTGCAGATGGCTTTCCAAGGATAGACAAGTGTGAACCTAGCCTTAGTGTAATGGCCACCAACACCATTTGGGGTAGTGCGCTATGCCACCATGCCACCATGTCAACTCTTTCTCCTCTAAGTGTCCAAGGGTGACCATGATCTTTCATAATTCTAGCAACACCTCTGAAAAACAATATATATTTCTTTACATTCATAATTTGATTTTAACACCTCTTATAACTAGTGGTTATTCTTCTTCTGCATTCTTTGTTGATGAGACTTTTTCCTAATGTTATCCTGTTTTTCATGACCACTGACCTCTGCTATTGTTTCCTTTTCTAATCATAGGAAACAATGAATTCATTGTTTAAAAACGTTCTGAAAAATAAACATCATGCTCTGTATGTATTAGAACTTGTATGACATCATATACTGACAAGAAAGCAGTACACAAAGCATACATTACATACAATGTGAAGAAAACATTAAACATTAGTGGAGGAAGCAAAGGTATGGTCATCAACTTTTTAACAATTTAACAGAAAAACTTTATTAAATGAACTCATTATTTCACAATTATTTGACAAACTCTTCTTACAAAATGCAAAATACCAGGAATATGGGCCATGCCAAGAGGGTGATTGTGTCAAAAGAGACATTTAGCTCAAGGCTGAATCATTGAAGCTCAGTTTCCATTATCATTAGCAAAATTTTCTCCATTGTTGCCGAAAGCACTGCTCAAACGCAGTTACTAGTAATTGAGAAATCACAGAACAGTATATACAGCAATATACTCAACACGTCAAAGTGAACAATAATATCAGTTGTAATTCAGTGATTCTGTAGCTGGCAAAATGACACTGCAAGAGAATCATACATCTGGCATGGGCTTTATATACACTTTGGAAATATGCTATACATATTTAAACAAGTAGAAAAAATGTCCTTGTCTTAAAAGAGGTAATATATTTCCTCTCCAATGTCCCTTGTCTCCTATCTTCTCTTTGGTCAAGCAGTCTACCCTCCCTCAGATTTTTGAGAATTTAAAAATGTCAGGAGTTTTTGAAGTATGTACCTGTGGGTCCATATCGTCATGTAGTGCCACAGAGGCCAGAGATTGAATACACAGCATGCAGTAGGTGGCACACATCTGACTGACCCCAAAGTGTTAAATGTTGAAAAGTCTGCATTGCTGCAACAAGAGAAGATAGGAGACAAGGACCACTGGAGAGTTGTCTAGAGTTTGGCAGCAAACAGCTGTAGCTGTACTGTAAGTTCTGCTTGAGCTCTTTAATGTAGATCACTCAAAGACAATTTATGGTTGACTATTTATAAAAAAAATAAACGTCATACTTACAGTTGTGTTCAAAATAATAGCAGTGTGTTGAAAAAAGTGAATAAAGCTCAAAATCCTTCTAATAGCTTTTATTTCCATACACACAAATGCATTGGGAACACTACACATTCTATTCCAAATCAAAACATGAAGATAAATATATCAAATTTGTGTTGTTCCTCTAAACAAATTGAAGAAAAGTGAATATTAGACTGTTCAAAAAAATAGCAGTGTATGTATTCTTCTTTACAAACTCAAACATTTACTATATAAACTGAAAAATGTTTGAAGATTTTGCTTTCCTTTGAATCACTTAATGAATATTTAGTTGTATAAGCACTGTTTCTGAGAACTGCTGTACATCTGTGTTGCATGGAGTCAACCAACTTCTGGCACCTGTGAACAGGTATTCCAGCCCAGGATGATTGGACTACATTCCACAGTTCTTCTCTATTTCTTGGTTTTGCCTCAGAAACTGCATTTTTGATGTTACCCCACAAGTCTTCTATTGGATTAAGATCCGGGGATTGGGCTGGCCACTCCATAACGTCAATCTTGTTGGTCTGGAACCAAGATGTTGCACGTTTACTGGTGTGTTTGGGGTCGTTGTCTTGTTGGAACACCCATTTCAAGGGCATTTCCTCTTCAGCATAAGGCAGCATGACCTCTTCAAGTATTCTGATGTATTCAAACTGATCCATGATCCCTGGTATGCTATAAATAGGCCCAACACCATAGTATGAGAAACATCCCCATATCATGATGCTTGTGCAACCATGCTTCACTGTCTTCACAGTGTACTGTGACTTGAATTCAGTGTTTGGGGGTCGTCTGACAAACTGTCTCCGGCCCCTAGACCCAAAAAGAATAATCTTACTTTCATCAGTCCACAAAATGTTGCGCCATTTCTCTTTAGGCCAGTCAATGTGCTCTTTGGCAGATTGTAACCTCTTCAGAACGTCTTTTTTTCAACAGTGGGACTTTGCGGGGGCTTCTTGCAGATAGCTTGGCTTCAAATAGGTTTCTTCTAATTGTAACAGTACTCACAGGTAACTTTACACCTTCTTTGATCTTCCTGGAGCTGATTGTTGGCTGAGTCCTTGCCATTTTGGCTATTCTTCAATCCATTCGAATGGTAGTTTTTCGCTTTCTTCCACGTCTTTCAGGTTTTGGTTGCCAGTTTAAAGCATTTGCGATCATTTTAGCTTAGCAGCCTATCGTTTTCTGCACTTTTTTATATGTTTTCCCCTCTCCAATCAACTTTTTAATCAAGATACGCTGTTCTTCTGAACAATGTCTGGAGCGACCCATTTTCCTCAGAATTTCAGAGAGAAATGCACTGTAACCAGCATGTACAACATTTGCTGCCTTCCTTCCTTAAATAAGGGCAATAATTGTGTCAGGGATCCCCTCGATCCCCGCCGCGATGGTCCCGGCGCAGGCGTAGTGTGCCGCCCTGTGCAGGGACTCGAGCATTAGGTCCGGGCCGGCCGCGGCGTTCGAGTTCGCGCATGCGCAGTAGAAGCCGCGGCCGCCCGCTGGGCACCAATGGCAGTGCAGGGCGGGATATTTAAATGGCCCTGAGCTGTCATTCAGTGCCTTCTGGTCTTACCTGTATCCTGTATCTGCGAACCTGTGAATTGTAAGTTGCTGACCCGGATTGTGCTTTGACCTTGCTGTATTTCTCCTGCCCTGACCCTTGCTTTGCCTGACCTCTCTCTTGAATGCCCCCTATTGGATCTGACCTGCTGTTGCTGACCTGGCGTGTGACCCGACTATTCTCTGCCCGCTGCCTTGTACCGTACCGTCCTCCCTGTTACCGACCCGGCTTGTCTGACCTCGCACCTGCTCAGCCATCCATCCATCCATCCGTCCATCCCTCCCAGTGGGGTCTTCTGACCTCCTCATATCAGGCTCTTCCCCGCGGGAGCCCTCGGCGATTACCACTACCACTAACGGGTTTGCCCAGTAGTCACGACCTGGTCTCGGGGGGCTCCAAGTCCATCCCCACCATCAGGGGCCCTGGTGAACAAGCACCCTGGGACTTAGACTCCGTGCTCTGGGAACGCCTATTTAGTGGAGTGCTAGTGGTACCGCCGGGTGGTCCCTTACAAATTGCCACCTGTTTTTCAAAGAATGAATGACCTCACCAATAGAACTCCACACTGCTATTATTTTGAACATGCCCCTTTCAATTAGCGATTCAATTACACAGAATCAGCAGCATGCATGTCATGACTGTTGGGTCTGTTGGATTTCTATTACTCTACTACACCTGCTAGTAAATTATTTGCCATGTAGAAATATCATTTCTACCAAAAACAGTGATTGATCAGATTAGTGATGTCTGACTGCTATTATTTTGAACACAACTGTACCTGCTCTGTGCAGAGGTTTTGCATTTAGCAACCCCGATCCTCCTCTTCTTGGGTCCCCCACAGGCTCTCCTGGCCTTTCCATCCTGCCAAGTGCCCCCAGAGCAAACAACTTGCTTTGGGGGTACCCAAGCAAGCTCGCTCCTGAGCTGCTGCTCTGTGTGTTCATTCACACACAGAGCCGCAGCTAGGCCCTGTCCCATCTCTCTCTTCAATGGCTCACTAGTTGTGATTGGAGCCAATGACCCCCTCTGCTGTTCAGCCAGTGAGGAGGAATAGTCCCAAGAGAGCTGTGGCTCTCGTGCATATTGATGGTTCATGATGGGGCTTAGGAAATTACTTGTGCATACAGAAGATATTTTTACCTTCATGCACAGAATTCATGATGGTAAAAAATCTAAGCCTTTACAACCACTTTAAGGAATACCTTCTTCAATGAAGATAAGTTGACTTGACCAGAGGTCAGCAACCTTTTCCACATTAAATTCCATGTGTACAAGCACTAGAGAGCCAGTGTGGCAGAGAACAATAGCATGCCACAGTCTTAATCTGACTGGATTCCCCATCCACACAAATGAGGAGGATGGATGAATCACCCTGCTGGGACATTGATGACAGAGGCACCCACCACTGTCACAATATACTGAACAGAGGCTGATCAGTGCTGGACCAACCAACTGAACTTTGATACGTGTATGGCCAGCTTTAGTTTGTTTTCAGCTTTTGCACTGGTAGTTTTTCTACTAATGGCAAGTGAAACGCCTAATTGTTATTATTTTATGTTAATTATTGAGTTTAACTTCCCATTAGTAGTATACCTAGATATGCAAAAACTGATTATCTTGTGCACATACAAAACATGTTCAGACCCAATGCATGGACTTTAGACCTGAGATCAGCTCTAGTGCATGCACTATAGTTTTCAGATCAGCCCCACTGCATACACTATAGTAGACTTTAAATCATCCCCAATGAATGTACTTCAGACCTCAGACCAGCTACAATGAATTTCAAACTTTGAATGAACCCCAAACCTTTTACCTTTAGAAATGCAGTGTACTGATGTATGCATGTCTGCGGGCTTCTTCTGCACAGCATAACATTTTCAGTTGCCAATGGGCTTTCAGTGACATCAGGAATGTGGATGGGTCAGGCTTTCTAATTGACTACATTAGCAGTTAATTATTGCCAATAGCAGTAGGTGCCAGCACAAACAGCATCATGCGTCCACCCCCACACATGTGCCGGAGGTTGCCAGTGCCTTTTCTAGAGCTACAGCAGACTAACTTTGAAGTTGTTTCTAAAGAACACAAATACACATTAGAGAAGCAAATAGAAAACTGTAATTATTAATAACAGAACAGTAGTTGTATGTTGAGATTTATGGCCTTTTCTTGTTTCTCTCTTTTGGTAAATGCATAAAAAGAATGACATCACTTACTAACATTAGACTTCTGGGTTTGAATGTATAAATTACAGAGCGTCTTATGTCTGTTAAACAAGATTCCAAATTCTACTAAAGAAGAAACCACAGAGCACATGAACAGTCATCGTGTTCAACTAACCAACTAATAAAAGCCTGTACAATTCCTAAACTGGCACAACTGCCCAAAATGCAAGCATATTGCCAGGAGTTTTTATAAGCTCTGTGTAAACCACAGTCACTGGTTTAGTCATGTGAAAGAATAAAGCAGACTGTGAACACACTTAACCGTATTCTACCAAATATGATACTGTAGCATAAATGTATTCGTTTCCATTGGTAACAGTCCATACATTCTTAACCCTAGGGTTTTTTAAATTAGACACCTTATCCCATGGAAAGGCTACCTTTTGAGCATGGTGTGCCAAAAAATGTTTTTGAATAAATTGAGTGTCAGTTATTACAAAAAAAATTTCAACTTTACACACTCGATCACAAAAAGGAATTTGTATACAGTAAATGCTGTAAGCTATTTGAATAATAGTAAGACAACATTGAGCTTTCAAAGAAGGTAAGTGGTGACTTACCCCTTTTCTAGAACACATGTGCTGTGAGTTAAGTATGGTAAGGTTGAAATGAATATGTCAACCCGAGGACTCCTGCAAAACACTGTATACAGTTGGAAATGGAGTGTGAGCTGATAGTGGTCACAGTAATAAAGTTCTTTCAGACCAAACCCAATCCTTGCATCTTCAGATCCTAAATGAGTCCTCATTC
Source organism: Staurois parvus (assembly GCF_062004578.1). Taxonomy (NCBI): domain Eukaryota; kingdom Metazoa; phylum Chordata; class Amphibia; order Anura; family Ranidae; genus Staurois; species Staurois parvus. The sequence continues at coordinate 3,276,565 of NW_028318110.1, read as the reverse complement.
CTGCACCTTCAGACCTCAGATCACCCCAATTCCTGCACCTTCACCCCTCAGAGCACCCCAATTACTGTACCTTCACACCTCAGATCACCCCAATTCCGGCATTTTCATACCCCAGATCACACCAATTCCTGCACTGTCGCACCCCAGATCAGCCCCAATTCCTGCACCTCCACACCTCTGATCACAGCAAATCCTGCACTTTTGCACCCCAGATCAGCCCCAATTCCTGCATATTCACAATTCAGATCACTCCAATTCCTGCACTTTCACACCCCAGACAGCTCCAATTCCTGTTTCTTTAGGCCTCAGATCCACTCCCATTCTTTCACCTTTACATTTCAGATTAGCTCCATTTCCTTTACTTTCACACCTTAGATCACCCCAATTGCTGCACCTTCACAGCTCAGCTTACACCAATGCATGCACCTTCGCCTGTCAGATTCCTGCAACTTCCCACCTCAGTCCCCAGTCACAATTCCTGTGCCTTCAAGCCTCAGATAAGCCCCAATTCCTGAACCCCCAGAACTCTGATCACTATTTCTGCACCTTCACACCTCAGATCACCCCAATTTCTGCACCTGGACACCTCAGATCAGTCCCAATTTCTGCACCTTGACACCACAGGTTACCCCAATTTGTGCACCTCCGGAATTGATCCTAATTCCTGAATTTTTACAACCCAGATTAGCCCCAATTCCGGTTCCTTCAGGCCTCAAATTAGTCCCAATTCCAGCATTTTCCCACCTCAGATCACACAAACACCTGCATCTTTACACCTTTGTTTATCTCCAAATCCTGCACCCTTACCATTCATATCACCCCAATTACTGCACCTTCACACCTTAGATCACCCCAATTCCTGCAGCTTCACGCCCCATTCTCCAGTGACAATTCCTGTGCGTTCAGGCCTCAGATCAGCCAATTCCTGCTCCTTCCCGCCTCAGATAAGCCCCAATTCTTGAACCCCCACACCTCTAATCACAATTCCTGAACATTCACACCTGAGATCACCCCAATTCCTGCAACTCCAGACCTCAGATCAGACCCAATTCCTTTACTTTCACACCTCTGATCAGTCCCAGTTACTGAACCTTCACCCAAATTCCTGCATTTGTACAACCCAGATCAACCACAACTCCTCTTCCTTCAGGCTTCAGATCAGTTCCAATTCCTGCATTTTCCCACCTCAGATCACCCAAACACCTGCAGCTTTACACCTCTGATCATCCCCAATTCCTGCACCCTTATAGCTCATATCAACCCAAATCCTGCACCTTCACACATCAGGTCAGCCCCAATTCCTGCACCTTCTGGCATAAAAGGACCATGCTGTTTCCACATAAATGCTCCAGAAATGAACACTGGCCAATGCTCCAGTCAAGACAGCACCAGCTATACCAGGGTCGGACTGACCATTTGGAAACTCGGGCACTGCCCGAGGGCCCGGGGTCAGTAGGGGGCCCCATGAGATGCCCCTGGTACCTTTTTCATAGGCTTTTTTGAGTTTGGGCAAGGACACAGGGGCCCCCATGATCCCCTATTGAAGGCCCGGGGTCAGTAGGGGGCCCCATGAGATGCCCCTGGTACCTTTTTTCATAGGTTTTTTTGAGTTTTGGCAAGGACACAGGGGCCCCATGATCCCCTATTGCCCGGGGGCCCCATGAGTTGTCAGTCCGCCCCTGGCCTATACCATAAAGTAGAAAAGGAGACTTGAGTTCCAATTCCTGTAGATCCTAAATTCTTTTTCTAAGGTGGTAGTTACCAATATCTTTTCTGAAGTTGTAGTTCTCAATAGAAGTTGTAAAGTAGTAGTTACCAAACATTGTTTTAAAGTAGCAGTTCCTTCTATTTGGACACCATGGTCAATGGCAGCGACAGGAATGTGCTGATTCCTGCTGCTGTTTTTGACACCTGTGAACTATTATCTGCAGCCTCCGACCTGTACAGTACACTTTTATGACAAGTTGCCAGCGGCCATAGCTATTTGTGGCTGTTCACACAACTGGTGATTACCTGTGATGATCACTGTGTTCAGCAGCCATCAGTGTGGGTAATCACTTACTGTGTGAACAGTCATGAATAGCTGCAGCACCCAGTAACCTGTCATTATTGTACTGTACAGGCTTGGTGGCTGCAGCTAACTGCTCACTGGTGTCAAAAACAGCAGATTCCTGCCACTGCCATTCCCACCTTGGCTAAATACCCATGACAATGAAGCCTAAATTAGTAGTTCCCAATAGCTGTTATGGCAGAAAAGCCTTGTTGTGAAGGGGTTAATAGCCATTTGAAAATAAACCTCTCTGGCTACATCCCCTTCAAGCTGAGCCAGGCGCATGCATGCTGAGGGAGAGAAATGTTCTTCGAAGGGGAGGGGAAGGACAACGATAGTAAAAGCCTGGACATGAGTCGGCTCAGGCTAAAAGAGGAGGAAAAATACTGAATATAATTACCCTTTCAAAGTGCGAATAAGCAGGGTAGGGAATCTGGGTCAACACACCTTCAGTGTGGAGAGAGCAACACAGGAACGGACACCAGCGGTAATAGATGTGGCCGCTGGCCAGCTTTATTGTTTGGGAGGTGGGTCTTCCAGGACTCCCCTTGGGTGCCATCTTTGATGCTGTTGCGTGCCACCACTGACACTAGTTCTGGGGGTTGCCTACCCTGCCTTGTCCATTTGGCATACATTACACTTATGGCAAACTATCATATGTACAGTATATTCAACTTGGGATCATTTTATGTTTCAGCTCTGTTAAAGAAGTCCTACAAAAACTGAAGAAAGCGGACTTGTTTCCAGCAATCATAGTGCAGCTTTTATTTTCCAACTTTCCCCAACAGAATATTATTTGAAATCTTTTTGTGATTATGGACAACATAAATTCCTCCACTCTAACAAAATATCCCACAGGGCCTAGTGTTTGCCAATAATAAACCAAAAAATAGCAGCAAATGAAATCATTTTATGAAGTGCTAGGGAACGGTAAATGTGGGTGAGGAAATACACCAAACAATACAGACCTATTCAGCTAGTCTTCAAAATTGCAAATTAACTGCTTCTAATTTTCAGAGCAAGCGCAGAAGTTTTTGATGTATATGTTAGGAAATATAACCTAAACTGTAGCTGAGAACTACTGTGGAACTTCTTCCTTTGTTGCTGCTGTACTATCCGTTGGCTGTATGGACAGGGTTAAACTGAATATTCAATAATGCAGAAGTGCAGCAGCCACCTTTAAGGAGACCACATTTCAATGCTCGCCTACAGAGGCATAACTAGAACCTTCAGGACCCCGGTGCAAGAAACCATGACGGGCCCCCCTGACCCCAACCCCCTTCCCCTCTGAGCCCAGAGTCCTTTACTCCAATTGTGGTCTCTTTATTATGGTCCTGCAGCAGAACCATTTCACATGTTCTGCCGCAGATCCCCTTCCTGCCGCTTGGGTAGGGTTTCCACCTTTTCTTCAAGCCAAACCCGAACACTTTAGTGGCGCATGGCAAATTTTTTGTACTATACACTGTACAATATACATATATTTTGTGAAAAAATAACATTTCTAATCATATGTATTTCATCACAAGAGTCCCCCCTTACATCAAAGTCCACAGAGTTCCCCCTTTACATCTGAATCCGCAGAGTTCCCCTTTACATCTGAATCCACAGAGTTTCCCCTTAACATCTGAAACTGAAGAGTTCCCCTTCACATTTGTATCTGCAGAGTTTCCCCTTAACATGTGAATCCGCAGAGTTCCCCTTTACAACTGAATCTGCAAAGTTCCCCTTTACATGTGAATCCAGCAAAGTTCCCTTACATTGTAAGAGGCGACACTGTAGACTCTGATGTAACAGAGAACACTGGGGACTCTAATTTAAAGAGGAACACTGAGAACTCTGATGTAAGGAGGAAACTCTAATGTAAGAAGGAACCCTGCAGACAGGTATAAGAGGCATTATTATATACAGCCAGCAAAGCCCCCTTACATCAGAGTCCACAGAGCCCCCCACCATCAGAGTCTGCAGAGCCCCCTTACATCAGAGTCCACAGATCCCCCCCTACATCAGAGTTTGCAGACCCCCCACCATCAGAGTCCTCAGAGCCCCCTTACATTAGAGTCCACAGAGCCCTCCACCTTTAAGAGTCCGCAGAACCCCCTGACATCAGAATCCACAGAGCCCCCCTACATCAGTGTCTGCAGAGCCTCCCTACATCAGAGTCTGCAGAGCCCCCCAACATTAGAGTCCACAGAGCCCCCCACCATCAGAGTCCACAGAGCGCCCTACATCAGAGTCCGCAGAGCCCCCCCACCATCAGAGTCCACAGAGCCCCCTACATCAGAGTCCTCAGAATTTCCACTTACATCGTAAGGGAGATCACTGTAGACTCCAGAATGTAAAGGCAAACTCTGATTCGGGGGGGCTCTGATATAAGGGGGAATGCTGTGGACTCTGGTGTAAAGGGGAACTCTGATGTAAAGTGGCCTCTGCTCATCAAAGCCCCTCCCCTTACATCAGAGTCCACATAGCCTGCTTTACATCAAAGCCCCTCTTACATTATTGTACTGGGAGACAGGAGAGGGGAGGGAGGGGGGTGACTTTACTCACAGGATGCATGGATGGGCTGTCAGCACCATTCCTCTTCCTGCTGTGTGGCTTCAGTTCAAACTTCCCTGGCTCTACTCCTCCTCCTCCCACCTTCCCCTCCCCTCCCCTCCCCTCCTGTATCTGCCCACTTCCCAGGGCTTGTGGGCAGGTGCAAACACAGCAGGAGAGGGCAGGAGGAGGAGGAGAAGAGCCAGCTCTCTCTCTGGTCCCAGTGGGGGGGGGGGGGAGGGAGGAGAGGGAAACTGTCAGCGCTGGCTATGGGCTGTCTGTGAGAGAACTCTCAAATCAGAGCCCTGCAGCCAGCAACACCACGGCGCAGGGGAGACAAAGCCCAGCTCTTGGGCCCCCCACAGTGGCGGAACTCCAGGGCCCGGTTGCAAGTGTGACTTTTGTTACCCTGGTAGTTCCTCCACTGCTTGCCTGTCGTGTCTCCAGTGCAGTGGGCATCTATCAAGGCTATGGGTGTCCTCATTGCCATTCTTGTGTCTCAGAAGTGCAGGCCAACTGTTAGCAACTTCTCCTACTATCTCTTAAAGTGAACATGCCAAAACATTTTCTTAAAATGACAATATGCAGAATTTAAAGCTTATCTATGGTCATAATGCAAAGTCATATATTCATTTCCACAATGGATTTTAATTATTTCCAGCCTATTTCTATTATTTTGAGCAATCTTGAATCTTGTAAAATTACTTTGTGAAGATCCCCACACATTTACTTCCTTGAATTCTGTTGCTTGCAATTACTATGTCCTTTTGATAGGCAATTCTGTGTGCTGAGATGGGGACTTTCAGGAGGCCGAGTCAGTACAGGAATCACAACTTGCAGGCAGCAAAGTACTGTGGGATATACTGCATAATCCTTAGAAATTAAAAGTAAACAGCAGAGGAGAAGGTGCAAAGCATCTAGGGAATCCAGGACGTTGTGGAAAGAGACAGCCAACAGACAGGCAGAACTTGCTCCTCATTTCTGGTGGGAAACCTGTCAGTTTTCAACCAAAAATTTTAGAAAATCTTAAAAAAAATTTTTTTTTTAAATTTTAAAAAACATGGAACCCAAACCTGATGCTTATTTACCTTGACCCCTTGCTGCCAGCTGCACGTATATACTGTATGCAGCTACTCGGCATGTGGGCCTTAACGCTGAGCAGCCACATATCTACACCTGTTAAAACTACTTACCGTGCTGACAGCGTGCTCCCTGCATGCTCCCAGCGTGGTAGCCGGCGGTAATCCATACTTGCCTTCACAGCAGTCACATGATCTGAAGACCTGCCTCCACCTCCCAATTTGTGGAACCCTTAAAGGACTGGGAGGTGGCTGCTGCCAAGGGGTTAATAAACAATATTGTAAAATGTCCTTTAGCCTGTTCTAAATTTGCCTGCTTCTGTTAGGTGAAGGAATGTATGCTCATAAAAGCAATGTACTTGATGGGATTTTCCTCTGTGATGTTGTTAAGTGGATCATCATTTTGTAAAAAGCAGGAGGCAGCATTTCCTTAGTCTTGTAGCATGTCCATACAGTCGATGGAAAATAGGATGAAGCAAAGGCTGATCTGTGTCAGGCACTGTTGAACACAGACAAGAATTGCACAGATATTAGGATATATGCGAATGTATCTGGCCTGAGTCTAGGATGTAGATGTAGGCTCTGAATAATACTGTAACATAAATAGATCTATCCTTCTAAAAAAAGCAGATGTAGACATTGTTGGGGGGAGTACTGTGATGTCATAGAAAGGCAATATTGCTGAAAGTATTGGGACGCCTGCCTTTACACACACATGAACTTTAATGGCATCCCAGTCTTAGTCTCTAGGGTTCAATATTGAGTTGGCCCACCCTTTGCAGCTATAACAGCTTCAACTCTTCTGGGAAGGCTGTCCACAAGGTTTAGGAGAGTGTCCATAGGAATGTTTGACCATTCTTCCAGAAGGTCAGGAGTCTGTGCAGGACAGTCAAGTTCCTCCACCCCAAACTCGCTTATCCATGTCTGTATGGACCTTATTTTGTACACTGGTGCACAGTCATGTTGGAACAGGAAGGGTCCAACCCCACACTGTTCCCACAAAGTTGGGAGCAAGAAATTGTCCAAAATGTCTTGGTATGCTGACACCTTAAGAGTTCCCTTCACTGAAACTAAGAGGGCAAGCCCAACCCCTGAAAAACAACCCCACACCATAATCCCCCCCCCACCAAATTTTACACTTGGCACAATGCAGTCAGGCAAGTACCGTTCTCCTGTCAATAACCAAACCCAGACACGTCCATCAGATTGCCAGACAGAGAAGTGTGATTTGTCATTCCCAAGAACACATCTCCACTGCTCTAGAGTCCAGTGGTGGCGTGCTTTACACCATTGCATCCTACACTTTGCATTACACTTGGTGATGTAAGGCTTGGATGCAGCTACTCGGACATGGAAACCCATTCCATGAAGCTCTTTATGCACTGTTGTTGTGCTAATATGAAGGCCACATGAAGTTTGGAGGTCTTTAGCTATTGACTCTGCAGACAGTTGGTGACTTCTGCATACTGGGAACTTCAGCATGCGCTAACCCTGCTCTGTCATTTGACGTGGCCTACCACTTCATGGCTGAGTTGCTGTTGTTCCCAGTTGCTTCCACTTTGTTATAATACCACTAACAGTTGACTCTGGAATATTTAGTAGCAAGGAAGTTTCATGGATGGACTTATTGCACAGGTGACAACCTATCACAATACCACACTTGAATTCACTGAGCTCCTGTGAACAATCCATTCTTTCATAAATGTTTGTAGAAGCAGTCTGCATGCCTAGGTGCTTGATTTTATACACCTCTGGCCATAGAAGTGATTGGAGGTGTGTCCCAATACTTTTGGCAATATAGTGTATGCTTGGAAGCAAGGACTGGAAGGGTGTGACTCTGGGATGAAGCCCTGTATTACAGCATTATCTGCAAATGACAAGCTTTCAAGAGCATGTCAGGAAGGCTTCAGAAAGTTAATTCTAAGATTGTGTATCAGTCTTCACTCTCTCCACTCACTTATTGTTAGCAAAGTATATGGAGAGTCATTTATTTTTTTTTAAATTAGGATCCACATATGCTTTGGTCTCCTACTTGTGCAGTATCTTATTATTTGTAATACAAATGGATAAAATTACAAGCAAGCAAGTGATGGACACCTGTTTCCATAAAAGCATTTTCATTCCTTATTTAATATTTTTACCTTCAGTGTAACTTTGAATAGCCAGGCATCACAAACACAAGATCTCTTTCTTCAACAGATGTACTCCAGAAGAAATGTCCTTGTTTTTTCATCTTCAACCCCATTATGTTTTAGGCTTTTATATCTTCCTCTTTCTCTGTAATCAGGTACTTTTGACACAGTTAGGTCTCACTCACACAAGTGATTTGGGGTGAGTGTGCAATTTATGGTGGCAAAAATCATTGGATTCTTGCGGCCAGGATCACCTGGGTTTATGCTCTCTGCCTGAATGAATGAATGACAAATTGACAGCTGTGGCTGGAAATGCACATGTGGTGGTTACCTGAGGTTAGGGACAGATGATTGCCGCTGAAAGTAGATACATGGGGATACATGTGAGCAGCGATGCCTCCTCTCAGCCTGTCATTACTTTTTACAGGCTGAACAGCACCACAGGTCGCATTTACCTATGATATTAGCTCTAAAAATCTGCTGATTCTTGCTGCTGGAATCCAATGTATGCCCTTAATCCTCTGTGAGAAAAAGGTCTTATCTAGAAATCCTTTAGTAGAAACAGAAACAGCAGCAGTGTCCAAGGCTACCCCTACACCTAAGGACTAATGTACATGCGTGGGGCTACAGATGTTGTAGTCCATAAACGTATTTTTTTCCTGAAGCTTGTGTTCATTTGTTATCCTCTACTTGACTTCCTAAAACTCTCGTAACCACTTGAAGATTGCAATATGTATATAAACATTGCGGTTTTTGAGTGGTTTACCAGAGTTATGGCTGAAGGTATCAGTCAGAACCCTGGAATCTGTATTTTTCAGGTGACGGCCAGCTTTCTAATGAAAGCAGTCTGACCGGCAAATTAGCCACTGGAACTTTTTCTGCCACTCACCGGTGTTTCTCGGGCTTACTGTTAAAACTGGCACGCCCAAGCAATGATCCGACAGTGCGGCCGGCTGAAGATAGAAGCGATGAGAGACTCTATTGTCTCTGATTGCTTCTATCATCATGGAGGACTGGAGCAATGTCATGATGCCATATCTGGTCTGAGTCGGATGTAAACAATTTTTTTTGATCTTTTGCTTTTAAAGGTAAAGGAGAGATTTGGGGTCTTTTTGACCCCAGATCTCTCCTTAAAGAGGACCTATCATGCCTATTTCTATTACAACTGATGGTTACATTGTTTACAAAAAAAAAAAGGGACAGTGTAAAAATACAAAATAAAATATAAAATAAATTAGTAAAAAAAATGTTAAAGCACCCCCATCCCTCCGTGCTCACGCACAGAAGTGAATGCATACAGAAGTTGCGCATGCATATGTAAACGGTGTTCTCAGCACACATGTGATGTATCAACGCGAACGTTAAAGCAATAATCCTAGTGCTAGACTTCCTCTGTAACTCTAAACATGTAACCCTTAAAAATGTTTAAAGTGTCGCCTATGGAGATTTTTAAGTACCATAGTTTGTTGCCATTCCCTCGGCCTCAGAGATTCTGTTCTCTCCTGGCTCTCATCCTACCTGTCACAACGCTCTTTCAGCGTTACCTATAATGCTACCACCTCCCCCTCACTCCCCCTCTCTGTTGGGGTCCCTGAAGGCTCTGTCCTCGGGCCCCTTCTCTTCTCCATCTATACCTCCTCCCTTGGCCAACTCATACACTCTCACTGCTTCAACTACCACCTCTATGCCGACGACACACAAATCTATCTCTCAACCCCCCACCTCACCCCCTCGGGCTCTGCCCGAATCACACACCTACTGAGCGACATATCAGACTGGATGTCGCTCCACTTCCTTAAACTGAACCTCTCCAAAACCGAGTTTCTTGTCTTCCCCCCAGCCCGGACACCACCCCCCATTGACTTCTCCGTCACATCCAATAACGCCACCATCAAACCCGCCCCACAGGCCAGAGTACTTGGTGTCATTCTGGACTCCAACCTATCCTTCCAGCCCCAAGTCCAATCTTTAACAAACTCGTGCAGACTCCACCTCCGCAACATCGCCAAAATCCGCACGTTCCTAACTCCAGAAACCACTAAACAGCTCATCCACTCCCTCATCATATCACGACTCGACTACTGCAACTCCCTCCTTACTGGCCTGCCTCGCCGCTGGTTATCCCCACTTCAGTCGATCCTGAATACGGCTGCCAGACTCATTCACCTTTCCAACCGCTCCATCTCCGCCACCCCCCTCTGCCAATCCCTCCACTGGCTTCCGATTGCGCAACGGATCAAATTCAAAATCCTAACACTGACGTACAAAGCTGTCCACCATACTGCCCCGAACTACATCACTGACCTAATATCCAAATACCACCCAACATGTACTCTTCGCTCCTCACAAGACCTCCTTCTCTCTAGTTCCCTGGTCTCCTCCTCCCATGCCCGCCTCCAGGACTTCTCCAGGGTGTCACTCATCTTCTGGAACTCCCTACCCCAACCCATCAGATTATCACCTACTCTCCTCTCTTTTAGGCGCACCCTGAAAACCCATCTCTTCAGGGAAGCCTACCCCACCCCCTGCTAACCTGCCGACCTCCTCCACTCTTCCTACCACTCCATCCCCCACAGCTATCTCCTCCTGTACCACCATCCCCTCCCTCCTAGATTGTAAGCTCAAAAGAGAAGGGCCCTCGATCCCCTCATGTTTTGCATTGTATTGGTATTGTTCTGTCACATGTTCTGTCCCCCTTTGTAATGTACAGCGCTGAGCAAACTATTGGCGCTTTATAAATACTGTATAATAATAATAATTCCAAAAGCGCAATTTTAAAGCGGGACATGTTACATATCTATTTACTTGCCATAACATCCTCTTTCCTATTTCACAAAAAATTGGGGTATACATTGTGGTTTTTTTTTTATTCATTAAAGTGTATTTTTTTTAGAAATTGCTTTTGAAAAACCACAGTGCAATGATAGCCATTTTCTTCTCTAGGGTCTTTACTTTAAAAAAATATATAATGTTTGAGGGTTATAAGGAATTTTCTAGCAAAAAATATTTATTTAAACATCTAAACAAAATGTGCCAGTAAATGCTTTGTCTTTAAGTGGTTGTGGCAATTAAACTGATTTTGCAGTCTGAGCTGTTTTAATACAATTAGGCATGAAATGTCCCATTAGGCTGACTGCACCACTGGGCTTAATGCAATTTTTAAAGTATATTGGAAATATTTAAAGCCCAACTCCAGCTTGAGTACCCCATTGTTCTCTGATGGAACCTCACCATAATTTTATATAATTTCTGTATGCATACCCTTTTTCCAGGGGTCTTCTTGCTGGTCAAGTGATGTCCTAGGGTCCTTTTCTCCCTGTGGTGGGCAGTCCTTAATACTGCAGAGAGTATGGCACTCCTATAGTAATGTTAAAGCCTTTGTCAGTGTTATTCTGGTTTGAGGACACACCCCCAGCGAGAGTATCCATCATGTTTTGTGCTTACTGGAATGCTGAGCAACCATACAACCAAAAAGAGGATGGAAGAAGGGTGAGCATAGTAGTAACTATTACTTTTTGTAACTATTGCTGAGTATTGTTTCTTGAAAAGCTCAAACAATCATCAATGCAGTCAAATACACACGCATAATATACGTTTACAGTGTAGGGTTAGTTTTGGGTGGAAGGCATTAAACTTACCAGTATGTTTTTGGAATATGGGAGAAATCTACACCACAGGGACAAGTCACCTGGAGAAAATTTAAACAAACTTCATACAAATATGTCCACCGGGAAATAGAAGCTGGACTATTGTTGTAGTTCTAACCACTTAGGATTGAAATATATCTTTAGGCAAATATTTTTTTTTTTTATCTAAAATTTTGGAGGGAGGGTAAGACCCTCTGTCAAGATTGTATTGCTTAATTTTGTCCCCACTGGAGGGATTCACCCTTCAATTTGTACTGGTGACCATTGTCATCAGTCACTTTAAAGTAAACCACTTGCCCTTGCGAGGATTTACCCCCCTTCCTGACCAGGCCGTTTTTTGTGATACGGTGCTGTGTTTCTTTAACTGACAATTGTGCGGTCATGCAACACTGCACCCAAATACGTCCTTTTTTCCCACAAAGTGAGCTTTCTTTCAGTGGTATTTGATCTCATGTATATTTAGGCCAAAATGTATTCTGCTGCATGTCTTTGCTAAAAAAATTCCCAATACGTGTAAATTAATTGGTTTATGTGAAAGTTATATTGTTTACAAATGACGGTATATATACTGGGATTTTTTTGTTTTTTCTATTATTAGAAATGGCAGTGATCAGCAACTTATAGCGGGACTCCAGGACTGCGGCGGGTATTCTGACACTGGGGGGAACTGACTTGGTGTCACTGACATCCCCAGTGACACCAATACAGTGATCAGTGCTATCAAAAAGCATTGAAACTGTACTATTGGCACTAGGCAGGAAGGGGTTAACATGTGGCGTTATCAAAGGGTTAACTGTGTGCTGTTTTACTGTAAGCTGTGTGTGTTTTCAACTGTAAGTGCACTGCTTTGTATGGGAAAGCGGTTAACCGTGAAGAGCAAAGCAACAAGTTCTCTTTTATGCCCCCCATCAAGAAGAACAGATTTCCTTTAAATTTGTTGAAAAAATAATTTTCAAAGGTTCAGTGGATGGATGATGTCCTGCGGTCAGATTGTAAATGTAGATTCATTTCAAGTCAGTATGACATAATGCATGTAACCGAGTAACATAAATATACCTTTGCTGCTCTGCAAAATTTGAACAGTGATGGATGTCTAAATTATCCCTTGATAAATTGTTTCTAAATTAAAAGCCATTTTCAAAGACATGTGAAAATGAACCATGACTCCTTTTTTGTGTAGTTGCCAAAAGTATCCATAAACTTATCATCCTAGCAATTCAAAATGTGTTTTTACAGATGTGATGAAATCTTCATGATAATTATGCATTTGTATTTCATACACATTTTTAAAATGCATGTAAGTAACCTATTGTGGCTTGTTGTCAAAGATTGCTGCATCATTTAAAATCACGACCAGCATTGCATCAGGGTTTCCGTAACTAGGCTCTGTCACCAACTTTAAAAATGGCTGATAAAAACATAGAAAAATCAAATATTTTAAATGCTTTCTTGCACTGATTTTTCTTTCCATAAATCATTTTTTTTACTTGCAATGTGACTTTGAACTTGCTAGTGAATTTGACTACTTTAGGGGAGTCAATTCCCTGGCACAGTCCCTTTCCTCCTTGCACACCATAACCCTCTCCTATTCTGGAAGTGTCTTACTTGTTCACTGTGCTGACCAAGCTCCTCTGCCCTTTCCCTCACCTCCCTATATAAACTTTTTATGTACTGTAGCTGTTAGAGGATGATTGAAGGGGATTACTATAGAGCAGGGGTCTCCAAACTGCGGCCCGAGGGCCGGATATGGCCCTTTGCTACCCTTTATCCAGCCCTTGGGGCACTATTCCTCCCACTGAGACCAAGAATGGGGGCACTACTTCTTCTCATGAAATGAATGATGGTGTACTATTCTTCCCACTAACATCAATGGTGGGGCACTACTCCTCCTCCTACTGACCAACAACCCTGAGGCCATGTTTATTCTCACTGATGCTGGGGCCAGGATATTTGTTATCCTTACTGGCCCTAATCCGGCCCTCCTAAAGTCTGAAGGACAGTATACTGGACCTTTGTTTGAAAAGTTTGGAGACTGCTCTGAGTCTTCTGGTGCTGCTGACATCACATCCAAGATAGTGGTGCCAATCAACCGTCTCAGGCAGTGTTGCCAATGGTCCATAAATTTTTTTAAAAATATATACCAAATTCATTGTACCTAAAAGTCTGCTTTTGCTTTAGAAGTCCATAAAACAAATTTTGGTGTAGCTCATAGTAGAGGCAGTCCACCCAACCTCTCACTAGTCCCTGTTGGCTGCCACGAGCCTATGCAGACAACAGAGAATACTTTATTGAAGTGAGAACTGCTGGCTGTTAAATAGCTAAATAAATGCAACCTCTTTAGAAGTGCACTATATTATCTTATATATTATATGGGCAGCACTTCCACCTGGCAGTACTAAGGTTGTTGGTTCGAATACCAGCCACGGCACCACCTGCCTGGAGTTTACATGTTCTCCCTGTGCCTGCGTGGGTTTTCTCCAGGTACTCTGGTTTCCTCCCACACTCCAAAGACATGCTGGTAGGTTAATTGGCTCCTGTCTAAATTGTCCCTAGTATGCGTATGTATGAATGTGAGTTAGGGACCTTAGATTGTACACCCCTTGAGGGACTGAATGTACAATATATATGTAAAGCGCTGCATAAATTTATGGCGCTATATAAGTACCTGAAATAAATAAAAATAAATCTGGTCAAAAAGGTTTATAAAGAGCACAGATGTGTACCTGGCTGTATCAAGGCCAAAAGATTTTACTAAACTGACTTTTTGTAAATGCTTTGAAGTATTTTTTCCCCCAGCTTATTATCCCCAATTTAATGGTGACACATACACTAACAACCATTATAGTGAACGCATTGGTGTCCAGTGATCTGTGAAATTACTCTTGTTCTAATAATGGTCAGTTTATATGCTGATGTTACATTATTAATCTGTGTAAATACAGTACTCTGAACATTGATATTCTGTGTAGGTAAGCCTGTTACATTAGTGGTCAGTGTAAATAGCCTTGCTGCATTGGTGGACAGTGTAAATACTCTTGTTACGCCAGTGGTCAGTGTAAATACCCCTGTTATATTGGTGGCCAGTGTAAAAACCCTTTTGCATTGGTGCTCTGTGTAAATATCCCAATTATATCAGGGGTAATTGAAAATACTCAATTACATTGGTGGTCAGTGTAAATACCCGTTACATCAGTAATCAGTGTTCTGTATATCATCATGGTGTTGACTAGGGAGCCATCTATTGTGTGTTCACTGCAACTGCACATGTTTTTATTATTCCTCTGAACAAGCATAGGGAGTGTCTTGTTAATAAAGATTTTCCATAAAGCCCTGCGGCCATTTTAGCTTAATGGAGAACACCAGAGAAGGTCTCCTCCATTCTCCCTTTGATACACAAATGCCTGTAAATTAATTTGTTGTGTTTGTGTGTCCAGTGTGTTACAGTGCATTGCAGTGTCTATTGTGTTACAGTGTACAGTGCATTGCGGTGTCCAGTGCATTACAGTGTACAATGCATTGCGGTGTCCAGTGAGTTACAGTGCATTGTGGTGTCCAATGCATTACAGTGTACAGTGCATTGCGGTGTCCAGTGCATTACAGTGTATAGTGCATTACGGTGTCCAGTGTGTTACAGTGCATTGTGGTGTCCAGTGCGTTACAGTGTACAGTGCATTGTGGTGTCCAGTGCATTACAGTGTACAGTGCATTTTGATGTCAAGTGCACTACAGTGCATTGCGGTGTCCAGTGCATTACAGTGTCCAGTGCATTGCAGTGTCCAGTGCTTTACAGTGCATTGCAGTGTTCAGTGCATTACAGTGTACAGTGCATTGCAGTGTCCAGTGCGTTACAGTGTACAGTGCATTGTGGTGTCCAGTACGTTACAGTGCATTGTGTTGTCAAGTGCGTTACAGTGTACAGTGCATTTCGGTGTCAAGTGTGTTACAGTGTACAGTGCATTGTGGTGTCCAGTGCGTTACAGTGTACAGTGTATGTTGATGTCAAGTGCGTTACAGTGTACAGTGCATTGTGGTGTCCAGTACGTTACAGTGTACAGTGTATGTTGATGTCAAGTGCGTTACAGTGTACAGTGCATTGTGGTGTCCAGGGCGTTACAGTGTACAGTGCATTGCATTGTCAAGTACATTACAGTGTACAGTGCATTTTGATGTCAAGTGCATTACAGTGTACAGTGCATTGTGGTGTCCAGAGCAATACAGTGTACAGTGCATTGCGTTGTCAAGTGTGTTACAGTGTACAGTGCATTTTGGTGTCAAGTGCATTACAGTGTACAGTGCATTGCATTGTCCCGTGCATTAAGATATGTGTGGTGTGCATAGGAATTTGTTCGTATTTTTTTCAAACTATAGTCCAGTCGCCCAACAGTGTGAAGGTCAGTGAACTGGCCCCCTGTTTAAAAAGTCTGAGGACCCCTGTACTATACTATCTGCAGAGCTACCCCTGAGGAAGGTGAACTGGATGGACTTTTGTCTTTTTTCAGCCAGACTAACTATGTAACTATGAAGGAACTACTGTCTCTGAAATGTGTCGGGTACTCATAAAACCTCTGCTAACAAAGGTTTTTTGTACTGTTCTGAATTTATTACTTTAGCAATATTGTATGTATGGATACATTGGAATATGTAATCCTTTACACTTTTTAATGATATAATTATAGTAAAGAATATTGTGTAATTTTTAATACTGTTTCAAACAAAATAGTATGGAACTATAAAGTTCCATACTATGGGGGAAATGTTTTCTATATAGTCACTTATTTTATACCATTGTTAATCCCAAAATAAAATGGCAGTTGGATGTTTTGTAATAACTCTAGGAAGCTTAATTCAGTGATGAAAGTTTACATTTATCTTTAACAGAAGTTAAGTAAATTTATTTTATCACTGTACTACTTGTGCATTGTGTTAATTACTGCACTACGGCTGGATGAGCTCATAGGCAGACTTACATTTTTAACCTCTCTAAGTTCTTTTCAATATAGAAAAGATGACTTTTGGGTAACAAAATATCATTTTCATATTCTAGAGGGTCATGGACAGAACCCTAAGATCTCAAATCTCCTAATGATTCAAAGCACTGATTGGGAACCTTACTTGGCCCATGCTCAGGCGATTGCTAAAGCATGTTTTACACCAAATCCCCAAAAGTGTGCCATTGGTTTGGAGAAAGTCAAGTACATGGGCAGAAAATTGATGAACCCCTTGGCACCGGCTCCTCCCGGCCCTTTAAGAGTTTCAGAAGCCGGGAGGCGGGACGGGGTTTTAGGGTCATGTGACCACTGTGATTCGCCGTCATGGTAGTCACATGATCGGGAAAGGTCCCGATCGAAAGAGGAGATCGGGACCTTTCCGTGAGTACCAGACATGTGTGCTGGGAGCGCTCAGGGCACGCGCTCTCAGCGCATAGGTTTTTCTTAATTGCACGCAAATGTGCGGCCACTCGGCGTCAAGGCCCAGATGCCGGGAGGCCGCACATTTGCGTTCGGATGTAACAAAGAGGTTAAGCATGAAAAAATAAGGTGTGATTTGAGAAGAAATGTTTAGCTATAAAGTGGGCATCAGGCCCACAGAGATACTATTTGTAAGGGCAAATTTTGAACTGGTAAATGACCATGTTCCCTTCAAATGGGTGGTAAAGAAGAAAGAGACAAATACTGTATATACACACAGAAGTGAGTACCTTTAACCACCTTCCGCCCGCCATATAGTACAATGACGGGCGCAAGGTGGTTCTCTCGTTCTGATAGGATGTCATATGACGCCCTTCCATTCTCACCGCGCATGCGCGGCTCAGGGAGCGCTCAGCGCGGTGATCGCCAGTGCGCTGTGTCCCTCGGACACAGCAGATCACGGAAAGAGCCGAAGATGTCGGCTCGGTCATGTGATCAGCTGTGTCCAATCACAGCTGATCACATGTAAACAGGGAAATGCCGGTTATCGGCATTTCTCTCCTCTCGAGCTGTCACGCTGACAGCTCGAGAGGTGAGGAGAGCCGGTAATTGGCTTTCTGCGGAGGGGACATGTACACTGATCATCAGGGCACTGATGATCAGTGTGCCCTGATGATCAGTGTGGCCCCAGAAGTGCCACCTGTCAGTGTCCATCAGTGCCAGCAGTCAGTGCTCATCAGTGCCACATGCCAGTGCCCATCAGTGCCACATCAATGCCACATATCAGTGCATACCAGTGCACATCAATGCCACATATTAGTGCCCATCTTAGCTGCCTTTCAATGTCACCCATCAGTGCCAGTCAGTGCCACCTATCAATGCCAATCAGTGCCACCTATCAGTGCTGCCAATCAGTGCCACCTATCCGTGCTCATCAGTGCCGCCTATCAGTGCCAGTCAGTGCTGCCTATCATTGCCAGTCAGTGTTGCTTAACAGAGCCAGTCAGTGCCGCCTAACAGTGCCAGTCAGTGCCACCTAACAGTGAAGTCTATCAGTGCCATATATCAGTGTCATGTATCAGTGCTGCCTTTCAGTGCCCATCAGTGATGCCTGTCAATGCCCATCAGTGCAACCTACCAGTGCCTCCTCATTAGTGCCCATCAGTGCCACCTATCAGTATCCATCAGTGCAGCTTATCAGTGCCCATCACTGCAGCCTCATTAGTGCACATCAGTGAAGGAGAAAAATCACTTATTTACAAAATTGTATAACAAAAACTAAGAAAAAACGTTTTTTTTTTAAAAAATTTCAGTGGTTTTTGGTTTGTTTAAGAAAAAATAAAAATCCCAGAGGTGATTAAATACCACCAAAAGAAAGCTCTATCTGTCTAAAAAAAATGCTAAAAATTTCATATGGGTACAATGTTGTATGACCGCGCAATTGTCATTCAAAGTGTGCCAGCGCTGAAAGCTGGAAATTGGCCTGGGCAGGAAGGGGGTATAAGTGCCCTGTAGGCAAGTGGTTAAACTACCATAGTTAATAGCAGACCAGCTAATACCAAGTTATTAATAAATAAATAGTAAATATAGAACTGTACTATGTTTGTCTTCACCAAAAATTACTTTAATAGCTTTAGCTTCAACAGTTGATAAAAAACTAAAACTTACAGAGATGACATTCATAGTTAAAAATAGTCAGATTGTGCAATAATCATGTCTATGGGAGGCCTCTGAGCTCAATGTACATTCACATGAAAATTGCAAACAGGCAGGTAAGGTAGTTTTATTTTAGAAGAGACATAGCATGTTTTATACTTGTTCAGTTAAGTTCTACTTTAACCACTTCAAGTCCGGACACTTTTACCCCCTTCCTGCTCAGGCCAATTTGCAGCTTTCAGCACTGTCACACTTTGAATGACAATTGCTCAGTCATGCAACACTGCACCCCTATGAATTTTTTAGCATTTATTTTGAGACAGATAAAACTTTATTTTGGTGGTATTTATTTACCTCTGGGATTTTTTTTTTGCTATATAAATGAAAAGTCCAAAAATTTTGAAAAAAAGCGTTTTTCTTATAAAATTTTGCAAATAAATAATCTTTTTCATAAATTTTGGCCAAAATGTATTCGGTTATCTTTTTAGTAAAAAAAAACCCAAATTAGTTTGTAACCAAAAATTATAATTTTTGAAAAAATGTTTTTACATTTTTATTTTAGTTTTTTATATTATTATGTTTTGTTTTTTTTTAACATACTTGCACCCTAGCAGTACAGTGTCACCATAGTGACACTGTACTACTTGTGGGGGGTGATGAAGATTTTTTATTTTTTTTACACTGATTGCTTTTACACCCATAAAGGCTGTAAAAGCAATAATTTCTCTTTCTCTCTGGCTGCATTCTTATAGCCATTGAGAAATACTGTGTGAGCTGTGATTGGTCACAGCTTGTCACATGGTACAAGACTATTGTGAATAGCCTTGTACCATGTGACCTCTGTGATCATTCACAGATTTTACACGTAGTAAGCAATGATGTCAGAAGTGACATCTTGCTTACTACTATTCATGTGATCACTGATTGGCTGGCACTTGTAGTCCATATCTCAGCACTGCTCCCATCCGGCTGTACATGGGCTGGATGGAAAGTGGTTAAAGGTTTGAGCAGTTATCAATCATTGACTTTGGTGGATTGAATGAAAGCACAGCTGCCTGTAGTAGGGTGACTATGCTTCTGTAGGATTTGCAGATGGTGGCTAGTGGCCACCCTATCAAAGAAGGCCTCAGAAAAAGAAGAAACTGGCAAGATCAACAGGTATTTTCTAAGTATTTATTAGCACCAACATAAAACCTTAAACTACTACAAAGAAAAAAGGTAGCTGTTCACACAACTTTAGCATTCCATTTTACATACATTTTAATAGCTCTTTTAAATGGTAAGCACAAAGTCTCATAATGTATTTTGACTTTAGCCATGCTATATGTAAAATCAGATCAGGATGCATGGATGGTCAAAGGAGACCAAGAATTCAGGTTCATTTCTGGAATCATCCAAAAGGCAAATATATCCTCTATTGAGGTTTTAAGTTCCTCAGACCATCTGATTTAACCCTACTTGTATCATTGATTTATCTCTGCAGTGCAAACCTACATAATACATACTCTCTGCTGTATCTATACACAGGATTCCTTATTTAAACCCCTAATATATGTTTATACAATAGGTAGAAATGCATGATATAAATTTAACTGCAGTCTACTAATCCTTGAGAAGCGAAGGCCCCACTGACATCTGGCAGTCTGTAATGGTGTAACTCTGATCTCTGAATGTGTTGTTCTATGCAACCCTCTTTACAGAGTATGTTGCTTGTCCAATATCCATCAACTACTGAGCTGATTTTGTTTTTTGTAAATGTATTCCTTTGGCTTTTGGGTCATATCCAAATGTTTTGAATACGTTGTAAATTGTCTGTTTCTCATTAAGCCAAAAATTGTAAATTCTTAGCTAAAGAAAGTGTGAGAAAAAATTTAGCCATAACCTACTAAGCAAAACTCAAAAATGATGATCAAGAGTTGAAGTTGGTAAGGAAATAAGATTTCTAGAGCACAGGCAGTTGGCAGCAGAATATTAGAACAACACTTTCCATAGTTCTTTCAAATTGAATGCCAACATTTAACTTTTTTTTAATCTGCTGATAAAAACACACAAGGGCATTTTCTTGAACAAAATAGTATACTGAATATATACAGTCATGGCCGAAATTGTTGGCACCCTTGATATTTCTCCAGGAAATCATGTATTTCTCACGAAACGTATTGCATTAACACATGTTTTGCTATACACATGTTTATTCCCTTTGTGTGTATTGGGACAAAACAAAAAAAGGGAGGAAAGAAAGCAAATTCGACATAATGTCACACAAACCTCCAAAAATGGGCTGGACAAAAGTATTGGCACCCTTTCACAACTGCGGATAAATAAGAATGTTACAAGCATGTGATGCTCCTGTAAACTCACCTGGGGCAAGTAACAGGTGTGGGCAATATAGAAATCACACCTGAAAGCAGATAAAAAGGAGAGACGTTCACTTAACCTTTGCATTGTGTGTCTGTCTGTGCCACACTAAGCATGGACAACAGAAAGAGGAGACGAGAACTGTCTGAGGACCTGAGAACCAAAATTGTGGCAAAATATCAACAATCTCAAGGTTACAAGTCCATCTCCAGAGAACTAGATTTGCCTTTGTCCACAGTGCGCAACATTATCAAGAAGTTTGCAACCCATGGCACTGTAGCTAATCTCCCTGGTCGTGGACGGATGAGGAAAATTGATGAAAGATTGCAACGCAGAATAGTCCGGATGGTGGATAAGCAGCCCCAAACATGTTCCAAAGACATTCAAGCTGTCCTGCAGGCTCAGGGAGCATCAGTGTCAGCGCGAACTATCCGTCGACATTTAAATGAAATGAAACGCTATGGCAGGAGACCCAGGAGGACCCCACTGCTGACACAGAGACATAAAAAAGCAAGACTACAGTTTGCCAAAATGTACTTGAGTAAGCCAAAAGCCTTCTGGGAAAACGTCTTGTGGACAGATGAGACCAAGATAGAGCTTTTCGGTAAAGCACATCATTCTACTGTTTACCGAAAACGGAATGAGGCCTACAAAGAACAAAACACAGTACCTACGGTAAAATATGGTGGAGGTTCAATGATGTTTTGGGGTTGTTTTGCTGCCTCTGGCACTGGGTGCCTTGACTGTGTGCAAGGCATCATGAAATCTGAGGATTACCAAAGGATTTTGGGTCGCACTGTAGGGCCCAGTGTCAGAAAGCTGGGTTTGCGTCCAAGATCCTGGGTCTTCCAGCAGGACAATGACCCCAAACATACGTCAAAAAGCACTCAGAAATGGATGGCAAAGAAGCGCTGGAGAGTTCTGAAGTGGCCAGCAATGAGCCCAGATCTAAATCCCATTGAACACCTGTGGAGAGATCTTAAAATTGCTGTTGGGAAAAGGTGTCCTTCCAATAAGAGAGACCTGGAGCTGTTTGCAAAGGAAGAGTGGTCCAAAATTCCGGGTGAGAGGTGTCAGAAGCTTATTGATGGTTATAGGAAGCGACTGATTTCAGTTATGTTTTCCAAAGGGTGTGCAACCAAATATTAAGTTAAGGGTGCCAATACTTTTGTCCAGCCCATTTTTGGGGTTTTGTGTGACATTATGTCATATTTGCTTTTCTGCCTCTGTTTTATATTTGTTCCAATACATACAAAGGGAATAAACATGTGTATAGCAAAACATGTGTTAATGCAATACCTTTTTTGTGTGAAATACTTGATTTTCAGGAAAAATATCAAGGGTGCCAACAATTTCGGCCATGACTGTATAATATAAAAGCTTCAATAGTACAGAAGCAGTGATGCTAACCCCGATGACTTTTATACTGACAAAACATAACAAATTTACTGACAGCGAATGTTTTTACTGACAACCTGAAACACTCCTATTATCAAAGAAGACAATCAAAATGTAAAGGTTAAAGTCACTATTAAGTAACAAGTAATAAATGCCACATTTATGCAGGGAAAAAAAGGTGCATTTATTATGTCTTCCCACAGGATCCTAAAAAGCATTGCAGTGGATCAGTGGATCACAGGTGCAATGTCAAGCTCCTGCAGACACTTTCTCCAATGTAAAAGACTATGTGTGCACTGATTAGACAGTTAGGACCGTGGTGCTTAGCAATATGTTATACACCATAAATACGGGTGTAACATATAACAGGTTCCTAAAGGCAAACTTAACCTTTAAGCAGTATAAAAAATATGTACACAAAACAAGTAATCTGCCTGTCTTTACAATTAAAAAGTCAAAACAGCATGCCAAAATGTGGGCAAGACTAGGATTCTGAAAAACATGGGATATCCTAGGAAAGAAGAGATTAATAAATTCTACGGCACCCATAGTGTGCCGAGGGGAACAATGCACATGGCCAATAGTAAGGTCTTAAAGGAAGATTGAATGCAATTTGCAGCTGCTGTATACACTGCACACATATACCACAGGCTTTGTACACACAAAATACTGATTACTGCTCCAAAACTGACAGTCTCACAGACACAAATAAACCTCAGGACAAGGGAACATTTTTAAATTACATATGTTTTTATGGACACGAACAAGCATATTTTTGTCTTACTGAGTTTACCTTAAAAAAGAACTTCAATGAAACCAGCAGCTGTTGAGACAATGAACACCTTTGGTCAGGTCTTTGTACAGGAGTAAGTAATGCGTAAGTAACAAACAGCTGTCAGGATGAGTGCTACGTTCTTGCCTTACGTCGAAATCCCCAGTATTCTCCCTATAAATCAGAACCCGCAGAGGCCCACCTTCCATCTGTGTTCCCAGAGTGTCACCTTACTTCAAAGCCCCCTTACATTGTCCAGAGTTCCACTTACATCAGTGCTCCCAGAGTGCCCCTTACCATCAGTGCCTCCAGAGTGCCCCCTTACATCCTCCAGAGTGCCCCCTTAGTGCCTCCAGAGTGCCCCCTAACATCTTCTAGAGTGTCCCTTTAGTAGTAATAAGGGGGCTCTCTGGAGGATGTAAGAGGACACTCTGGAGGTACTAACTTAGTATCTCCAGAGTGCCGCCCCTATGTCCTCAAGCTTACTCCCTTAGTATTTACCAAGTACCCCCATAGTATTTATCGAGCATTCTCTTAGAATCTCCATAGTGCCCCCTTAGTACTACTGTTACTAAGTGGGCACTATGGGGGTACTAGGGAGACACTCTGGAGGGTGTAAGAGGGCACTCTGGAGGTACTAAAGGGGCATTCTGGAGGATGTAAGAGGGTACTCTGGAGGTACTAACTTAGTACCTCCAGAGTGCCCCCCTACATTCTCAAACTTACCGCTAGTATTTACAGAGTGCCCCCTTAGCATCTCCAGAGTGTCCCCATATGTCCTTCAGAGTGCCCCCTTAGTAATACTGGTTTTATGGGGCACTCTGGAGCTGTTAAGGGGGCACTCTGGGGGTACTAAGTTAGTACCTCCATAGTGCCCCCTTACATCCTCCAGAATGTCCTCTTACATCCTCCTGAGTGTCCCCTTAGTGACTCCAGAGTTTCCCCTTAAATCCCACCCTGGAGGATATAAAGGAGCACTCTGGAGGATGTAAGGGGGTGCACTGGTGGTACTAATTGGGCACTCTGGTGACACTAAACTAGTATCTCCAGAGTGCTCCCTTGCATCCACCAGAATGCAACATTACATGATCTAGAGTGCCCCCTTAAATTCTCAGTGCCCCCTAAGTGTTCCCTTATATCCTCCACCTGAATGCCCCCTTACACATACCTTGCTAGCCTCTGTTGGGAAAACTCCTTAAAAAAATCCTTGTCCACAACTCTGAACTGTTTATACACAGTTCTGGAGCTAACTGATTAGTGAACTGCTTAGCTCAGTCTCAACTCGTGTGGCGAGGCATGTGAACATAAGTCACACCCCTCTGCCCAATCCAAGACCAAGCCCAGCAGTTCTCTAATTAGTAGCCAACCAGGGGATTTTTTACAGGCACTTTTCTCCTCTCTATGGACTTTTATGGACATCTACAGATTGGTAAGCTATAATACAAACACATTTTCAGTTTTGAGTTTAATACCGCTTTAAAGTGGAAATTAACTAGATAACAATGCTAGCAGTTTACTGCTAGAAGAGACGTTTGCACTGTATGTGGTGATAATGTGGACTGGATATTTTAGCTGTCGTAATTAGCAAATATGCATTTCTGTCTATCTTGTTCTGAAGAATTAAAACTACAGTGTATTTCATAACTCCTGAGATATCAACAGTACTGCCGGAATAAGTACATATTTACCTGTATCAATTAATTAGCAGCATTTTAAGCCCAAATACCACTATCCTAGATGGTAACGGAGGTGGAATAGACCCATTGCCTCTCCTAGGTGAAATAGCCATCTGATACCCATCATATTTGTATTCTTTCAAATGGTAGTTTCATGCTGGAGAATAATATACAAGTTACCAATATGCAACCTGTACATATTCCAATATATTAATATATGTAGAAAACTGTATTTGATGGTGGGATAGCTGAATGCTTGTTAAAATTGTGACATCCCAAAAGCCACTCCTCAGATCTTCTCATTGGTTAGCTCATTTCTGTCAACACCCTCCTCAGGGACCAGAAAAGAGGATCTGCATCAGCCGTCTGGAGCTCACTTTTTTCAACAAGGAACATCAGCCTCAGCCAAGACCTATAAGTGTCACGGATCCATCTTGCTCACTGATTGGACTTTGCCAAACCCGCTGAAATGGACTTTGTTATGTATTTTTATTCTTAAACCCTTTTTATTTCACTGTTGTTCTATTATCTTTTTATCATTCGTAATACCATTTGTCTTTAGATATTTTGTTTGCACCATTTTACCTGCCTAATTAATAAACAATATTTTATTTGTAAAATTAACTCTGATGCATTAATGCAAAACTTCTCCATCTCTTTGCAGAATGCTACTATACAGTAAATCTCTGGATATCCCTGTTGGTGGTGACAGTGTGTGCTACAGATGTTTATTTGAAACAGGGGCGGACTGACCATTTGGAAACTCGAGCACTGCCCGAGGGCCCGGGGTCAGTAGGGGGCCCCATGAGATACCCCTGGTGCCTTTTTCATAGGCTTTTTTGAGTTTGGGCAAGGACATAGGGGCCCCATGATCCCCTATTGCCCGGGGGCCCCATGAGTTGTCAGTCCACCCCTGATTTGAAGGATTAATTGTTATCGTTAATATTGTGACTGTTGATATTTACTGTATGATAAATATCTGGTGGCGGCAATTGATTTGGGGCATAAAGGGTTAACTGCATAGTTAACCATACCAAGAGAAGATTGTTGTCAGCCGGCTGACAATTAGATTGTGGTGCTGTGAGCTGGAAAATCCACTGAGAGTGCCATCATCGCGTATCAGTGACAGCGTGGTGTGCGTTCGGCAAGTATTTGTTACAAGCTGGTGAAATGGCTGGGGTTTGACACTGTACCCATCACATGTATGCCCATATGCCTCTTCTGCCAAAAAACTCCTTTACCTGGAGGCCAAAAAGTCTTCCAAAATGTGCAAATTTGCTATATATCCTTCCATATTATGCCAATCATTCTGGGGACACTCTGCTGCTTTAGTTCCACTTTTGGGAGGATACATTAGCAACATGTTAAAATAACTAGTTACAAAATTAAAAAACTTTCAGAAAACAGATTAGAAACCCGATAAATATTATGAAGCTGCTATGATGGTATAAATTCAATTGAAATGCATAATTAATTTTTCCTAAGCTCAATCATACAGTATTATGTCATCAGAAAGTACTAAATACAACAGCTGTTGCTGGAAGGTTGGAATGAAAAATGAAATACTTCCTAGGAAATCTTCCCATGTCATTTGGACTTACTATAACATTCATCATGGTAGCGTTTCCAGTCCAATATACAGTACTAATAGGTAACAGAGTAAGAACAAGCTGGAATCTGGAGGCACCAAAATGTGTATCCTAGTGCCGTCTGTTAGAGGTTGAGCTGGCTATGGAATTCACTGTGAAGAAAAGGTTTAAGGATATTTAGTAATGCCTGAATTGCATCTGTTGTTTTAACTGAACTGTGAATACTTTGCAACTGACATAATGCCTATAGATTACAAGGACAATGTGCCCTCTCTTTAGCTGTGGGCTGGAAATACCATCAACAACATTTTCCAGATCATGTTTTGCATAGTTCCAGTAGAAAGAAATCCCTAAAAGTTAAACATATGCTGACTAAATATTAAATAGTACCAAACAAATATACCAAGTCCATGCATCCTTGAAGGATTGACAGTCCCTAAACTGATATTTTAGATTTAGCTGGAAGCCAGTAGGCTTTTTATTTATTACAGCTAGACCTGTACACATGAGTTTTTAGTGCCATCATAATATGGCATTTATAGGAGCACTCCTTCCATGTAATTCACATTATGAAGAATTCAGAAAAAAGGAGTTATTCCTTTTCTCTCTCTCTCTCCACTTGCTGTGGAGATTTCACTAAAAAGGTTAAGAACAGTGGCCAGTATCAGATTAAACTCTCTAGAGGTCCCTAGGCAGTCAAAACCTTGGGGCCCTCTCACAGGTTTCTGGAGGTTTCTTGTGTGTGTGCTCTAGTGGAATAACATTGAACTAAGTAGTGCGCATGTCAGACTCTAGATGGAGATGACCATCACTACTGTACATTACACGTACGAAGGTTGAATCAAACCTAAAGCTGAAAGAAGATGAGCTTTTAAGAGACAACCTGTAATGTGAACTTGGTGTCTATGGTTTATGTAGTTTAGGTTCGTATTGGATATATTATATTAATACAGCATTTTCTCTATAGAGTCTTTAATGTAAAGTTTTCATTTCTTCGAGTTGATTTATTTTTTCTATCTTTTGTAAACAATTTAAGAAAGTTTCATTGTAATTTTCTTACGAGATCAAACCAATATTATTTTGATCCATTGTTGCAGGGCCCTTAAACTGAATGGGGCCTATAGGCTGGTGCTTACTCTGCCAATTTGGTAATTTAGCATGCTTTTAAATGTTTTGGGTCGTTTTGCCAGCAGGAATGTAATTAACATTGAAAATGCATTCCACTGATTCCATTGATTAAAGGGTTAGCAAGCCTTTACTGATTTTTGCCAAAACAGCTTCAAGCATTAGAGCATGTTCAGTACAGTACATTACATTTTCTTAAAATAATGCTTTTTCAGCTGCACATTTAATTGCCTTTGCTACTCCATCCTTACAGTGCTAGGGAGTGACTGGGCAGCCCTTTGACAATTTCATTAGAGGCCTTTCAGGTCCATATTGTAGTGAATATTAGGATTCTGTTCATTTGGTTCACCTCAATCTCAGTTTTGATTCAAGGTGAGGAGGCAGTTGATAACTTGTAAGCATTATATTGGTAGGCCTTCTTAAGATATCCTGCTGAAGGATGATATGCATAAAGGGGCAGAGTCTTCCATTTTAATGACACCATCATGCTAATGGTTTCTCGGAATCAATGAGAGTAGAGGTGAGCTGTGCAATTGATGTCACATTAGGTTGACATATACAATATTGGACTGGTTTAACATGCACTTTTACTACTCTGTTTGTGAGTCTTTTTAATCCTCATTATTGCTGAATAAAGCATTCAGAGAGCACTATGAGTTTTTTTCATATGGAGGCATATGTGGTAATGAGTATTATGCAGAGGAATATTTGTTCTGGAAGACATAAAAACAACTCTTCATCTGGATAACTGAGCAGTATTTCACCCATGTGGGGATACAAGTCTGTAGACCTAATTTCCTTGTAGAGGTCACATTGTATGATTCAAAGGAGTACACACACCTTGTGGACTAGTCTGGACTGGGCCTATTTTACATATATTTGTAGATTGTTACATTTTTTTTGTTATTTAATACTTTATATGTGAACCTTGTGAGGTGTTTTACTCATTAACACACCTGTTGGATTTATTAGAATTTTGCCTTACACCGGGCAGTTTTGTTAGTAAGATGTACAGATTTTTCACTATTTATGTCACTTGGTTATTGAAAGCTACATGTATAGTACAAAATCATGGAGACATTTTCATTCTAAAGATCTACTGCTACTTGGATAAGGGAAAAATATCAAGGAGGGAATAAAAAAAATGAAAAATTGAAATTTCTTCTACCTAAACTACAAACCTGCATTAGAGTCAATAACCTTTGTGGGGATAGCTAATACAGTTCAATGAGACCTGATAATTATTTCAAAGGTTCCTTCAGGGTAAAAAGGTTGATTGGCTTATGTAAGATGGAAATAAGCACCCAAAATAATCAGGCAGATGGATTCTAAACACACAACCCTTTAGAAGGCACATTTAGCCAGTGAGAAACATTATTGTTTGAAACTATTGTTTCCTCTTGTTAGATTTTTACTTTAGGACCTAGAAAAAAAAATGCTTCCTAAATGACATTCTGTCAGCATCTCTCAAAGACACCCCCTGTACTTGGCACACTGATTCATTCAAAAAGTCCCAGTGGAAGATATTGCTATCTCACACCCACATCCTGCATCACTGCTAAGGTTTACTGGAGGCCAATCTTACAAAGAAACTCCAGTCTATAAAAATGTATAATACAGAACAGACTTAAGCAGTCTGCTAGTACAACCCTGTTTAAAAATCTCTGCATAAAAAAGTCCTCCAAATCAAATCAGGCGATGAGACTCAGCAACATTGTGATAATGGAGAATTCCACTAGTCTCTCAAAAGACAATCAGAAAAATTAATTTCTAGCTGACGCCACTAGATCACTTTGAAAATTAATTGTAGTGGTTTATGTTTTTCAGCCTATTTATGTCATTTTTTTTTTACAGGGATCATTACAGGTTTCAAAAGGGAGAGCAACAAAAGCATTTTATATTTCTGACTATCTCTATCTAATTTAAAAATCTGTATGGTCTGCCTGAACCAACAGAAAGGGTGAGGGTAGGGAGGGGGAGAGTCACTCCTCAGAGCTATGAGCTCTATGCGCAAAGGACTTTTTCCAGTAAATCAACTACAGTAAGACTTCATGTACACTAGCAGCTTCTAAACTTTTTTTGGTGTTTTTTGCCAAAGCTTCTAAACTCAACTCCATAACAGCCTATGTATCCATGTACACACAGGCTTTTAGCAGAGTTTGCTGCATTTAGGTGAGCCTAAATCTCCATCTCCTGAATGCAGAAGAATCATATTCACAATAGGAACATTCTAACCACCGGCCATGGGAAAATGCAAAAAGCGGCAAAAACGCAACAAAAATGCAGCAAAAATGTATGGAAACGTGGTAACGCGTTTACACACGTTTTTGCCATGTTTGTGTTTTCCTACAGTCGCGGTCAGGGAAGGCTAATGTACTTGTAGCCTTAGTCTGGTAAATATTTTATTAGGAATTAGAGTGAAAAATAAAAATGAACATTTTCATATGCAGTATTTCACAGGAGCTTTATTATTATTATTCCCTTGATCCAGGCATCTGGTCCCCTGCATCCTCCTCTGTAAGCTGTTTAGGCACTGCAGGCTTAATAGTCCTGCATCGCATGTGATAATGCTGAGGCTCCACTTGTAGATCGGAAATTTGGGGAGAAAACAGCGCCCGAGCTTCCTGAGTGGGAATTTAGGTAAGTAACAGAGTCTCTTCTTCACCCCCCAGACTTATGAGGAGGTGCAATTATGGTTTGCTTTTTAAACATGCACCAAAAAGGCAACATGCAGGACTTTTAAAAATGCACTGCACCCGCAGCATATTGGTGCTAGGAGTTTTATAGGATTTAAAGGGATGACTTTTTCATGCATTTTTGTTCTGCTTTTGAAACCGCAAAATCAAGGGTGGACTGACAACTCATGGGGCCCCCTGGGCAATAGGGGATCGTGGGGCCACTGTGTCCTTGCCCAAACTCAAAAAAATCTATGAAAAGGTACCAGGGGCATCTCATGGGGCCCCCTACTGACCTCGGGCCCTCGGGCAGTGCCCGAGTTTCCAAATGGTCAGTCCGGCCCTGCGTAAAATGTATTAACCACTTGCCTCCGCTCCACAGTCCATTTACTGCAGCAGGGCAGCACGTACAGGCTCAGTCACGCAAATATACGTAATTGAGTCTGCTGTGGTTTAGCAGCATGCTGCGTGCCCACTGGAGTATCCGGTAACCAGGTATCATGTGATTGCTATAATTGATCATGATACCTGGCTACCTGTAGCATGTGATTAGCTTAGCCAGTCACAGATCACAATCAAAAGAAAGCTGTTCAAGAATGAGAAACCCATTTATAACAGCTAAAGCTATTGCTTACAGGATGAACAAATAATTTTACACATATTTCTGCCTGAAAAAGTACCACATCCCATATACATACAGTATACTCAACAATAAATCCCAAATGGGAAAAAGAAAAGGGACTTTACTGGTACGAAGGGAAGAAACAACGTTCAGTTAAAAACATGCATACAGTTTTATTCACATTACATAAAGAGAAATTGTTAAAATTGGGCAAATAATACATAGCCCCAATGTACAATTATCTCCTTCATCATACATAATAGTAGAAAGTGTTTATTCAGATCTTTGTGATAAGTATATTGCTAAGTCAACGCGTTTTGCAGAGTTGCTTCCTCAGGACCATTCATATGCTTTGAAGAGGAGTAACCTAGCTGAAAGAACATATATTAGAAACATCATAACAAAATATTTACATAATTATTTAGTCACAGGTGTAAATGCACTTACATACTCCCCAGAAGAAGGAAAAAAGGTGACAACCAGCGGCGGTCCACTAACCTAAGCAAGGTAAGTAAATTGTTTGCTTGATAATTTATAGGCAGTACTGAACATAAAATTGTATATGTCCAAGTAATAACTAAAGAAAAAATATACACATTGTAAGCTGGTGTTGAATTAGTCAAAACAAAGGGAGCAAGACAAGGGCACTCTGCCCTTATATACAGTGGGGATCGAAAGTTTGGGCACCCCAGCTAAAAATTTGTATTAATGTGCATAGAAAAGCCAATGAAAGATGGAAAAATCTCCAAAAGGCATCAAATTACAGATTAGACATTCTTATAATATGTCAACAAAAGTTAGATTTTATTTCCATCATTTACACTTTCAAAATAACAGAAAACAAAAAAATGGCATCTGCAAAAGTTTGGGCACCCTGCAGAGTAAATATCTTGTACTGCCCCCTTTGGCAAGTATCACAGCTTGTAAACGCTTTTTGTAGCCAGCCAAGGGTCTTTCAATTCTTGTGTGAGGTATCTTTGCCCATTCTTCCTTACAAAAGTCTTCCAGTTCTTTGAGATTTCTGGGCTGTCTGTCACGCACTGCTCTTTTAAGGTCTATCAATAGATTTTCAATTTTGTTGAGGTCAGGAGATTGTGAAGGCCATGGCAAAACCTTCAGTTTACGCCTCTTGATGTAATCCCCCGTGGATTTCGAGGTGTGTTTAGGATCATTATCCATTTGTAGAAGCCATCCTCTCTTTAACTTCAGCTTTTTCACAGGTGGCATCAAGTTACCATCCAAAATTTGCTGACATTTTATTGAATCCATTTTTCCTTCTACTCGTGAGATGTTCCCTGTGCCACTGGCTGCAACACAACCCCAAAGCATGATTGATCCAACCCCATGCTTAACAGTTGGACAGAGGTTCTTTTCATTAAATTCTGTGCCCCTTCTTCTCCAAATGTACCTTTGCTCATTCCGGCCAAAAAGTTAAATTTTAACCTCATCGGTCCACAGAACTTGTTTCCAAAATGCATCAGGTTTGTCTATATGTTCATTTGCAAAGTTCAAACGATGATTTTTGTGGTGAGGACGTAGAAGAGGTTTTCTTCTGATGACTCTTCCATGAAGACCATATTTGTACAAGTATCTCTTTATAGTGGAATAGTGTACCACAACTCCAGTGTCTGCCAGATCTTTCTGGAGGGATCGTGCAGTCAAACGTGGGTTTTGAATTGTTTTTCTCACAATCCTGCGAGCTGTTCTGTCTGATATTTTTCTTGGTCTTCCAGATCTTGCTTTAACTTCCACTGTTCCTGATGACTGCCATTTCTTAATTATATTCCGAACAGAAGATATTGACATCTGAAAACGCTTTGCTATCTTCTTATAGCCTTCTCCAGCTTTGTGAGCATCAACTATTTTCAGTTTCAGTTTTCTAGACAACTGCTTAGAAGAACCCATGGTGCTGATTGTTGGGGCAAGGTCAGATGAGTCTGGGCATTTAAAACCTTTGAGATTGACATCACCTGGTCTTCCCAGACGATGATTGAGAACAATCCATGATACTGGCAGGTCTCAGCTTGGCAAAGGGGGCAGTGCATGCTATAAATTCTGCAGGGTGCCCAAACTTTTGCAGACGCCATTTTTTTGTTTTCTGTTATTTTGAAAGTGTAAATGATGGAAATAAAATCTAACTTTTGTTGTCATATTATAAGAATGTCTAATCTGTAATTTGATGCCTTTTGGAGATTTTTCCATCTTTCCTTGGCTTCTTTATGCACATTAATACAAATTTTTAGCTGGGGTGCCCAAACTTTCGATCTCCACTGTATATTGGTAACTCACTTGTTAACACTTGAGGAGCAAAAATACACTCATATTAGAGGGCACTTATGTCAGCCAGAAAATAGGCCATGGTAGGGGTATGCCACCACATCCGCATTTGATGGATAGGAATTTCCCAGGTCAACAATTATATTGTCTTAGAGAAAGGAAAATGAGCACACACTACCTGGAAGCCAATATTTAACAATTCCTATATAGGAGTGTAAAAAAAAAATCCCTGATCACCCCTAAGAGTATTACAGTGCCACTATGATGACAGAGTTTAAAAAAAGAAAATATTAATAATACTTTTTTTTTTTTAAACATTTTAACAAATAACATTAGTTTATTCTTTTTACATACGGTCATCAATTGTTATCCCTGATCACTGCCACACCATCATATGATAACTCTGTACTGCACTAGTGACAGTATGTAAAAAGACAAAATTGTGAAAAAAAACTAAATTTATTTAATGTTTTAATTTTCCAAACAAATTGTAAAAAAAAAATGACAACTTCAAAAAACTCGCCATGCCTCTTACTAAATACCTCAGACTGCCTACTTTCCCAAAAGGTGTCATTTGGTGGTAATTTTACTGTCCTGGAGTTTTAGGGCTTCAAAAAATGAGAAAAGCTGTCAGTAAATCAGGACTGATCAACTTTCAAATATACTGTATATACACCATAGTTTGTAGACACTATAACTTTCACACAAACCAATTTAATATACATTTATTGGGATATTATTTTACCAAAGACATGTTTTGGCCTAAATTTATAAACAAATTTGACTTTGTTGGATATATTTTGGTAGCGCTACCTCCTTAAGAGCAGCTGAGTATTTTTGGGCTCCCTGTCTGTTCTGAGCCTGTTTTGGATGTACAGTCACTGCTGACACCGAAATGAAACCTTGACCAGGAGGACTCCCTGGCTTTGAACCATAAAATAAATACACAGTTTAAGGTGGGCAAATATTCTAATTGTATTGAGGTCAGAGTATAAAGCGTGCAAGCACAACAAGAATGACAGTAGATGTGCATAAAAAAAATTAAACTCTCTAAAAGGTTTAACAAAGTAATCAAGCACAGTATCACTTTAAGCAAGCCCAAATGTCCTGCAGGATAAGAATTTAAACGTCAATCCCAGCTTATGAGATATCTATCCCCAAGTGAGTTGACGCGGACTATCAAAATGCTAGGCTAACTCACTTTTGGGTTCTCGATAGCTGGGAACTTGGTTTAACTCTTAAGATTAATCTTTTTATTATAAGCAATAATGTCTCATTTTGTATCTCATCAAAGAATGGTGAAAAATCTTCTGCATGCTTGACGGGGCCCTAGTTGGTGCACATTAAGGTTGAGATCCCTTTTTGTGTAAGAGCAAGATTTCCTCAAGATGGTATAGCCACAGAAGGATTCCCCTCCGAGTGGTGTTGAAACTGGGTAAGGTCTCTTAACACAAAAAATGGAGGAAAGAATTGGCTAAAATTGAGGTGGAAGCAGACATTAGCAGAGGTTGATCCCCTAAGGATAGTGAACTAGTCTGGTGAATCAAGTTCCTTTGGAACTGGAAGAGGCTTGAAATGAGATACTAGTGTAATCCTGTCTGCAGGGGGCACATGCTGCAGCCAGAGTCCTGCAGTTTCAGGATAACAGGGAGACATTAAAGCAGTAGGCCACAGTACTGAATGGACTAGGCAATCTGTGTCTCAGTGTAATAAGTTGTGGTGTAAAGCTTACTGAACAGAACAGTTGAGAGTCACTTACAACTTGTAATGATCTGGGTTAAGGAACCCTCTCACCCAGTTGATTTGCAGCATGAGCAGTAGTCTGTGTGTGTGTGGGGAGCGTGTTCTCTTGTTCCCTCTGTTAAGAAGCGATGCCAATGGCAGCACTATGATCTGCCTGCCTGCAGGATAGACAGTCCTGCTTATCAATGATACCAGTGGTCTGCAGTCTCTCTTTCCTTCTCCACGCGGCTGTCCAATCCCCTTGAACCCCTGAGTCCTGCACAGCCTTCTTCACACATACACACATACACACACGCACACACACACACGTCCTCCACCTCTCAACATCTACTTCCTTCCTGTAATGTTCCCGAGCTTCTCAATGTATATATATATATATATATATATATATATATATACAGTTGCAAGAAAAAGTATGTGAACCCCTTGGGATTACGTGGAGTTTTGCATGAATTGGGCATAAAATGTGCTCTGAACGTCATCTAAGTCACAACAATAGAAGAACACAGTCTGCTGAACACAATACTACACAAACATTAGATGTTGCCATGGTTTAATTACACATAACATGTAAACATTCACAGTGCAGGGAGGAAAAAGTATGTGAGGCCCTAGCTTAATGACTTCTCCCAGAGCTAATTGGAGCCAGGAGTGAGCCAACCTTGACTCCAATCAGTGTAATGATATTGGATGTGTTGCTGACAGCTGTCCTGCCCTTAAAAAACACACACCTGTTTTGGGTTTACTGGTTTTAAGAAGCATTGTCTGATGTGAACCATGCCTCGCAGAAAAAAGCTCTCAGAAGACCTACGATCAAGAATTGTTGACTTGCATGAAGCTGGAAAGGGTTACAAAAGTATCACCAAAAGCCTTGATGTTCATGTGTCCACGGTAAGACAGACTGTCTACAAATGGAGAAAGTTTAGCACTGTTGCTACTCTCCCTAGGCGTGGTCGTCCTGTAAAAATGACTGCAAGAGCACAGCGCAGAATGCTGCATGAGGTAAAGAAGAATCCC
The DNA here is from genome assembly GCF_062004578.1 of Staurois parvus. NCBI lineage: Eukaryota > Metazoa > Chordata > Amphibia > Anura > Ranidae > Staurois > Staurois parvus. The sequence continues at coordinate 3,240,806 of NW_028318110.1, read as the reverse complement.
AGAGTGTCAGCTAAAGACCTACAGAAATCTCTGGCACATGCTAACATTTTTGTTGACACATCTACAATAAGGAAAACATTAAACAAGAATGGAGTACATGGGAGGACACCACGGAGGAAGCCATTGCTGTCCAAAAAGAATATTGCAGCACGTTTGAAGTTTGCAAAAGAGCACCTGGATGTTCCACAGCACTACTGGCAAAATATACTGTGGACAGATGAAACCAAGATTGAGTTGTTTGGGAAGAACACACAACACTATGTGTGGAGAAAAAAAGGCACAGCACACCAACATCAAAACCTCATCCCCACTGTAAAACATGGCAGAGGGAGCATCATGGTTTGGGGCTGCTTTGCTGCCTCAGGGCCTGGGCGGATTGTTGTCATTGATGGGAAAATGAATTCCAGAGTTTATCAAGACATTTTGCAGGAAAACGTACGACCATCTGTCCGCCAACTGAAGCTCCGCAGAGGATGGGTGATGCAACAGGACAATGACCCAAAGCATACAAGTAATTCAACAAAACAATGGCTGCAACAGCACAGAATACGCCTTCTGGAGTGGCCCAGTCAGAGTCCTGACCTCAACCCGATTGAAATGCTGTGGCATGATCTTAAGAGAGCGATTCACACCAGACATCCCAAGAATATTGCTACACTGAAACAGTTTTGTGAAGAGGAGTGGTCCAAAATTACTCCAGATCGTTGTGCAGGTCTGATCTGCAACTACAGGAAACGTTTGGTTGAGGTTATTGCTGCCAAAGGAGGGTCAACCAGTTATTAAGTCCAAAGGTTCACATACTTTTTCCTCCCTGCACTGAGAATGTTTACATGTTATGTGCAATTAAACCATGGCAACATCTAATGTTTGTGTAGTATTATGTTCAGCAGACTGTGTTCTTCTATTGTTGTGACTTAGATGATGTTCAGAGCACATTTATGCCCAATTCATACAAAACTCCACGTAATCCCAAGGGGTTCACATACTTTTTCTTGCAACTGTATATATATACACACACACTCCAGCCCCTTTGCCAGCTCTTCTGGGAAATGTAGTATGTTCACTCATTGTCTGAGTGCAGACGTCCTGCTATCAGCATACAAGTTAAATAGAGTCTGGATAACTGAACTGCAGAACACTGCCATCTTGTGGTTAATTAACATACCGCAATCAGTAAGTGCAGTGTGTTACATTTTATAACAAAGTAGAAAATATTGTTTTTCAGTCTTTCGTTTATATATTAAAAAGTAAAAAACCCAGTAAAGATCAAATACCACCAAAAGAAAGCTCTATTTGCGTAAAAGAAAAATATATAAATGTTATTTGTGTAAAGTGTTGTGCGCAATTGTCAGTTAAAGTAGTGCAGTGCTGAATAGCAAAAAAAATGCCTGGTCATGAAGGAAGTAAAATCTTCCAGGGCTCAAGTGGTTAAAAAAGGATCAGTGTGCAAAGGCTTTAAAGCAGCACACAGAAGAAGATTTTTTGGCTAACAACAGAAACAGCCTGCTATGAAGCCAGCATTGTAATTGTTCTTCCTAATAATACATTTATCACTGATTCTTGAGTCATCACATTTGTTTTTTTTTTACCTTTTAGGAAACTAGTATTATAATTACGTGAAAAAAATTGTATTTGCAATCATGATTTGTTCGATTGGTTCAGACTTTGCCAGTTTTTAACTGAATATGTTTTGTACTGCTAGGTTCATTTCTTACTAATTTTATACAGAACTGAAACACAGCACACCCTAGTGGCAGTTCTTCATACAGCATAGAAGAACTGAATAAATCTTCCACTTTGTTGACTGTTTCACAGTGCTAAAATCATAAAACTATGACGCATCTGTGGCTACCATACACTGTTTAACATTGAATTATAGCTTGTCTTCTCTGTTTAAAAGCACAATGGTGTCATAAACTTGTAGAAATGAAAACCAAATTGATTAACCCTCAATATTTTGTATAATAATAATAATATTTGAAATGTACTTTAGTGTTGCAAGTTATGGCAATGTTCAGCACTACTTATAAGTCTGCTGTATGATTGAACATATTGGATTTTTCAAATAAATAGCATTTTTCCTTGATCAAATATTCAACGTAAAGATATTCTGTTACCTGTCAGAAATTTTGCTCCAACCTGATCCCTCTTGCGGTCAAATCTCAATCACAATAATTTCAAATATACCATCTATTGCAAAGCACACGTGTGCACAACATGGAAATTCAACATATTACATGAATCAATCATTAGAATATTTAGAATATTAATATAATCAACAACCTGCACCAGTCCCAAATAACTCCTTTCATGGAAGGGGACACATTTTCTAACACACACGCATATTGTATTTGTACATATATACAGTAGGTCCTTTTTATATACAAAACATAGCAACAATTTTTTAAGGTGATTATTCCTGATACTGTGCCTTACATACTTCTAAAGGCTTTAGAAATGAATGGAAAATGTTTGTGATTAATTGCAAAGCATTTCTCCTCAATTTAACATAAGGGGAAATCTTATTCTCGCTCACCCCTTTAGAAATAGCAGATTTCACCCAGGACATTTTCAGCAAAGTGCATTGTCATTCACAGTTACATTTTGCTGAAAATTGACCTTAAATGAAGTTGATTTTGCAGTAATGTTGCTGCTCACTAAGTCACTAATGGGTTTTAATTTTTTTATTTTTGTGTTATAGGCAAAAAAATACAGAAAATTTCAAATTTCTTAGATGGTATTATAACTTTTTGCAAATAAGTACTTTTTCTTCATAAATATTGGCCTAAATTTATATTGTTACATATCTTTGGTAAAAATTATAGAGTCTACAAGCTATGGTACATATCATTGTAAATTGATCAGTCCTGATGTACTGGCAGCCTATCTCATTTCTTGAGGAGCTAAAATGCCAGTGCAGTACAAGTACCCCCCAAATGACCCCTTTTTGGAAAGTAGACATTCCAAGGTATTAAGTAAGAGGCATGTTGAGTTTTTTGAAGTTGTAATTTTTCCAGAAATTATTTGGAAAATGAAGAAATTAAATAAATTTAATTTTTTTCCAACAAAATTGTCAATTTAACAAGTTATTTCTCACATGCGGCATAGACATACTTGCAACTACACCCGAAAACACATTCTGCTACTCCTGAGTATGGCGATACCACATGTGTGAGACTTTTTCACAGCCTAGCCACATAAAGAGGCCCATAATCCAAGTAGCAGCTTCAGGCATTCTAGGGACATAAATTACATCTAATTTCCCGACTATCACACTTTTGAAGACCCTGGAGCACCTGGTCAATGGAAACACCCCCAAAATGACCACATTTTTGAAAGAAAACACCCCAACGTATATTCTATGAGGCAGTAATTTTTCATTTTCTTTCCACATTTTTCCAAAACTTTTGGAAAAAAATGACATGTTCAAAAGATAATGAGTCTTTTGAACATGTCATTTTTTTCCAAAAGTTTTTAAAAACCAAATTTTTGCTGCAAATGATAAAAATCAGCAGAGTATCCCCTCATTTCAGAGCTTCCCCTCAGATCTAGAGCAACCACACTTACAGTGCACAGTATATTTGCTTTTAGTAAATCAACCCTCCTGTCTCAGCAGGGAGGATTCCTCTAACTACCTCACTTTTGTGGATTGGGGATCCATTTGCTTTATTTCGATTCAGCTTGCTGACTGATTGAAAATAAAGGAGTAATCTATGGCCACCTTTAGCTTATGGTAGCAGCCAGCGAGGCCAGTAATGTCTGTCTCTAATGAGCTGGTCCAGTGGTTCTAATGCAAGGGCAAAAGGTAGAGGAGATAAAGAGCAACCTTTCCTTGTGCCTCTGATGATGGGGAATGTTGCCAATTTAAATCCGGAAAATGTGTTATTTATTACAGGTACTTATAGAGCACCGTCAATTTACACAGTGCTTTACATATATATATATATATATATATATATATAGTACAATAGTACATTCACATCAGTCCCTAACCCTGAAGAGTTGTACAATCTAAGCTCCCTAACTCACATTCATATCTACACATATTAGAGCCAATTTAGACAGGATCCAATTAACCTACCAGCATGTCTTTGGAGTGTGGGAGGAAACCAGAGTACTCAGAGGAAACCCACACAGGCAGAGGGAGAACATGCAAACTCCAGGCAGGTGGTGCCATGGTTGGGATTCAAACCAACAACCCTAGTACTGCCAGGTGAAAGTGCTAACCATTTAGCCACTGTGCTGCCCTGAAAATTTGCAAACTGGGCAAAAGGGGATGAATAAAGAGTAACTACCCAACTGCAGAATTGTGGTGCAAATCCCCAAATCTGGAGGATATGAAAAAAGTAGGGCCAGAAAAGGGAGTTGAATGCTTTTTTAATACAAGCTGATAATAACATAAATGGTATGTACTTCAATGCTTCTTTGATCAAGAGGCTGGTCTTGCGTATAGCAAAGAGGCATGAACCCTACTTGGTGTTCATGAATCAAATGTCCAATCACAGAGTGCAGTCTGGCGGCCACAATGTTTGCTAGCAGTTTATACGTTAAAGTGATTGTAAACCCTTACATACACCCAGTGACGTGACTGGCCTCAGGTGATACACAGAAAAGCAAACAAATCCTCCCACATAAGTCGTACCTGTTTTTCTGCAGGTTTCTCTTCCCTACAACCATTCAAAGTGCAGAGTTTATGCAGCTTGTCTGAGCTTTTTGAATGCATTGGGTGGGGAGCTGATGTCACAGTTTAGTGAGGGGAGCTGTGGGAGCTGACTGCAGGGAAGGGACAAACTTCTCTTCATACAGTACACAGGAACAGAGCTGAGGCTTCCTCCCCTGTCACCTTTTTTTTTGGTCTCCTTGAAGAAACACTGTGCCGTTTCTTCAGGCTGGCAGAAGACCATTGAGGACTAATTTGTCCCTTGCTATAGGCTCCAGACAGCCATCTTGAGGAGGACGGCATCATTTCTCCATCATAATGTACAGTGATTTTCCATATAGTCCTGGGCAGAACATACTAGATGCAAAACATATTTATGCTGCAAGTCTGCTTTAGCATTCCTATACTCTGCCCATTAGTGGAATTTCAGAAAGAATATATTGGTATCTCCCTTCTGACCTGTCAGCTTCATGTGTGAAAATGCTGGTTCTTCAAACCAAGACTTTCAGTACAGTATGTTTGCTTAAGTCATAGTCACATAAATGAAGGGCTGTATAATGCTCAGTGTTTTCGTGCACCAGCTGGAGCTAGAATTAAACTGCTGTGCAACATTGTGTTATTGTGCTGGAGTTCATAAAACATGAAACCTTGTCCTCTTGTTCTACTCTACCATGACTACTACAGAAAAAACATCACTACTGTACACATGTAGAGAAAGGTATGTGAACTGACATTTTTGCCCATAGGAAACTGGAAAGACAGTTAATTTATGTGTCAAAAACTGTTAGGATGTCTGGCTGAGCAGCAGCTTCTGCAGCTGTTCCACGGGTGGGGTAGAAGATCCAGAACGGGATTGAAGATCACACCAAGTACAAAATAACGTAAACCTTTAGAATAAGGTTTTACTTTTTTACTTATGCATAGTCGAGTCACTCTGAATTTTAATGCCCAAGGAAATAAGTATTTGATCCCTTTCACAAAACATGACTTAGTACTTGGTGGAAAATCCCTTGTTGGCAATCACAGAGGTCAGACGTTTCCTGTAGTTGGCCACCAGATTTGCACACATCTCAAGAGGGATTTTGGACCACTCCTCTTGGCAGATCCTCTCAAAGTCTTTAAGGTTTGATGACTGACGTTTGGCAACTCGAACTTTCAGCTCCCTCCACAGATTTTCAGTTATTTGATTAAGGTCTGGAGACTGGCTAGGCCACTCCAGGACCTTAATGTGCTTCTTCTTGAGCAACTCCTTTGTTGCCTTGTGTTTTAAGTCATTGTCATGCTAGAACACCCATCCACGACCCATTTTCAATGCCCTGGCTGAGGAAAGAAGGTTCTCACCCAAGATTTGATGGTACATTGCCCCGTCCATCGTCCCATTGATGTGGTGCAGTTGTCCTGTCCCCTTAGCAGGAAAACACCCCCAAAGCAGAATGTTTCCACCACCATGTTTGACAGTTGAGATGGTGTTCTTGGGGTCATAGGCAGCATTCCTCCTCCTTCAAACAGGGCGAGTTGAGCTGATGCCAAAGAGCTCAATTTTGGTCTCATCTGACCACAACACTTTCAACCAGTCCTCCTTTGCATCATTCAGATGTTCAGTGGCAGACTTCAGACGGGCCTGGACATGTGCTTTCTTGAGCAGAGGGACCTTGCGGGCACTGCAGGATTTCAATCCTTGTCAGCGTAGTGTGTTACCAATTGTTTTCTTGGTGACTGTGGTCCCAGCTGCCTGGAGATCATTGACAAGATCCTCACGTGTAGTTCTGGGATGATTCCTCACTGTTCTCATGATCATTGACACTTCACAAGGTGAGATCTTAGATGGTGCACCAGACCTAGGGAGACTGACAGTTGTTTTGTCTTTCTTCCATTTGCGAATGATTGCACCAGCTGTTGTCACCTTCTCACCAAGCTGCTTGGCGATAGTTTGGTAGCCCAGTCCAGGTCTACAATCTTGACCCTGACATCCTTGGACAGCTCTTTGGTCTTTGCCATGGTGGAGAGTTTGGAATCTGATTGTTTGATTGCTCCTGTGGACAGGTTTCTTTTATACAGGTAACAAAATGAGATTAGCAGCACTCCCTTTAAGAGACTGCTTCTAATCTCAGCTTGTTACCTGTATGAAAGACACCTGGTAAACAGAAATCCTGCTGAATGATAGGGGATCAAATACTTATTTCCCTCATGAACATGCAAGTCAGTGCATAATTTGTTAGACATGCATTTATTTTGAATTTTTTGTTGCTATTCTGTCTCTCAGTGTTACAATACACCTACCATTCGATTTTAAGACTGATCATTTCTTTGTGAGTGGGTAAACATTCAAAATCAGCAGGGGATCAAATACTTATTTCCTTCACTGTAGTTGAGGTCATTGACATAGAATTTCCATAACGGGATATTATCTTATTGTTTAATTGTTTCCAAATAAAAGGACTTTTACTACAATATGTGTTTTATTTTCCATTAACCATCATTTTTTTTTGTGAATGGGTAACAAGAGGTTCTGTGTACCCCATTTATGTAATGGAGGGCCCCTTATTCTAAAAGGAACTTCTAGAGTCTGATTAATCCCTCCTGCAATCCCCACATCCACCAGTGGGAGTGAGGCCCTTGTCCCCATCAACATGGGACAAAGTTCCTTGCCTGGAGGCATAGATTTATTGCCCCTTCAGCAAGGTACTCTCCAATATTAAGGGTATGTGGTTTGGTAGGGTTCAGAAGAAGATGGGGAATGATAGCTGTCCCCCCCTTTCATGGTCAGACAAGATAAAGATTTGATATGGATCTTTACAGGGACCCCACACCTTTATTTGGTTCTGTTTTCTACTGCAGGAAATGTGGCCTGGTGTTTCAGAAGTGGGGGGACACCCTTAAAGCCTCCTTCTTTCCTGACCATAAGGCTGCAAGCCTGGATAAGGGTCTGGTTCTCCGTTCAGTGGGACCCTTTTCCTAAAAGAAAAGTAAATTTTTTTGAAAAAAAAGAAAAGAAAAAGAATGTGGATCCCCCCTCAAAAGCCACACTAGACCCTTACCCAGTGGATAAGGGTCTAGTATGGATTTTGAGGGAGACCCCACACCATGTTTTACAAACAGAATGAACCCAGCTGAGAAATGTCATTTAACAGCAAAGTTTTTTTTCCCTAAATATCACTTTTGCAGGAGTACATTGTAAAGGTGTGCAACTTAAGGCATCCCCTAAGCTCATTTTATTTAAAGAAATTGTGTGCTTTTTAAATTTATGTTAAAGTCGCATAGACGTCAGTAGGGTTTGTGTGCGGAGTTTGTGAATTTTCCGATGAATTTGCCAAATGGCCAGCAAACTGAACTTTGCTTGGTTAGCTAATCCCTAGTACAAAGCAGCAACTATCCTGTTTCTTTTGGTGAATTTGAAGTATGTGGGAAGGCACAGGAGTCAATAGGACCCAAAAAGCTTACAGCAGTTTAGGAAAATATGTCATTCTAACTGCCTTAATCCTGCCAAACCATGACAGTGGAAGAAGACTCCAGGATGACAATAGGTCTGATAGTGTTTTAAATAGAGGGGGAAATTGGCCTGATATTGGCCCTCATATATAGGAGACCACCGGATTCTCAAATACAGCAAAGAATCAAGCCATTGAAATGGGAAGGACCATCGTTGAACATCCTGGGTATGTAGTGTGAGAGTTACTGATAGAGCCTTTGACTTGATATGATTAACCCTGAGTCCTGAGAACAGAGCAAAAGGAATCTAGTATCTTCATCAAGTTGGGTAGTAAAAGACAAGGCGATTTTAAGAGAAAATTCTGCAACCTCCACCCCGTCACATCTGGATTACTAAGCATCTCCTCTGCTAGGGGTTCCGTCACCAAGATGAACAAGAGTGGCAAGAGAGGGCAGTCTTGCCTAGTGCCCCTGTTTGATTGGCAAAACTGAGGACTCAAATCCATGATATCTTAGTTTAGCTTGCATAAAAAGCTGTCCAAATCCATAATGACGGAGGACCACAGTTAAGCCAAAAAAGGGTATCAAAAGCCTTGGTTATATCTAGTGACAAAAGCATCATTTCTAAGGACTGGCCTTTAACTATGTAGAGTAATGGCAGGATTCAGTGGATGGCATCTCCTGTCTGTTGTCTTGGGACAAAGCCCACCTGGTTCTTCATTATAAGGTGAGTCAGGAAAGAGTTAAGTCTGTTTGCCAGAATCCTCATGACAATTTTTAAATCTATAATAACCAGGAAGATAGGGCAGTAGTTTTGCTCAAGTATAAATATCCTTGTCAGGTTTAGGGATTAGGACAATGTTTGCAGTCAAAAGGGTGGTGGAAAAGGCAGCACCGCTTTGCACCGCATTATACATGGCTGCTAAGTGGGGAGCGTTGACCTCTGCAAACCTTTCCTTCTAAAAGAGTGCAGAATAACCATCAGGTTCTTCGTGGCCCCATTTCTCTCTAATAGGCTCATGGTAAGTACTCCAAGGAACCACAAAAGACTGCAATTACCACATGAAGGTGAAGTTGTCCTTTAAGTTGTTTTAGCTCTAGGAAAAAAACTAAAATGTCTGAGGATATAACATCCTGATACATGAAGAGACCTTACACTTAGTAAAACTTACACTTACACTTCGGCTAGTTTACACTAGTATCAGACCTCTGAAATGTGATCCACGGTAGACCACTTTTCAGATGGTTTTCGTGCATCATGTTGCCTCCACACCACCTGTTTTAGCTCCTACAAACCTGCACCACTGCTTGTATTGCATTCAGGTGAATAGACCATGTTTGGCAGCTGGTACAGCTTGCTGAGTATGATGGGGGGGGGGGTCATTCTTGTTATGGCTGTGAATTCAAATATAGCAGCACTGGCATGTGCACACCTCCATCCAGTGCCTTTGTAGCTAAAGTTCTACTGTCACAAACAGGGAGCAGGCAGACTCTATACTACAGACATGCAATTTTCTCTTGCACCTACCTACCTGCTTCCTATCACCTCCAGCATGTAAACTGAGCTGTGTATGTGCAGTCTCTGTCTGCTGGGATGACTGACTCCTGCACATGCACAGGAACGATGTCATGAAGATGGCTAAAGACTGGCACACAGTGGAAGATGCCAGCACTGGGGAGGGATGGGACTGAAGCAAAGGTAAGTTTAGTTCCACTTAAAGAGGGAGTGGTTAGGGGAGATAAAAATCTGGCTCAACCACATGTTTTTACCTTTCCCCATATGCAACTGTAAATGAAGCCCTAGAGGTTTGAAAAGCATGCGGACATAACAGAATGCCAGATAACTTTCATGGGCAAAACTTTGGCCCTTTTCATATAATTAGTGTACGACAATAATATAGTCTAGCCCTCACCCATAGTTTAGCTGTAAACCAATGTTATACAGTATCTCACAGAAGTGAGTACACCCCTCACATTTTTGTAAATATTTTATTCTATCATTCCATGTGGCAACACTGAAGAAATGGCACTTTGATACAATGTAAAGTAGTGAGTGCACAGCTTGTATTACAGTGAAAATTTGCTGTCCACTCAAAATGTTTTTTTCAAAATGAAAAAATATATTGTTTGGACTCCAGTAAGCATATACAGTATCTCACAGAAGTGAGTCCACCCCTCACATTTTTGTAAATATTTTATTCTATGTTTTCATGTGACAACACTGAAGAAATGACACTTTGCTACAATGTGACGTAGTGAATGTACAGCTTGTATAACAGTGTAAATTTGCTGTCCACTTAAAACTCAACACACAGCCATTAATGTCTAAACCGCTGGAAACAAAAGTGCGTACACCGCTAAGTGAAAATGTCCAAATGGGGCCCAAAGTGTCAATATTTTGTGTGGCCACCATTATTTTCCAGCACTGCCTTAACCCTCTTGGGCCTGGAGTTCACCAGAGCTTCACAGGTTGCCACTGGAGTCCTCTTCCACTCCTCCATGATGACATCATGGAGCTGATGGATGTTAGAGACCTTGAGCTCTTCCATCTTCCGTTTGAGGATGGCCCACAGATGGTTTAGGTCATGAGACATGCTTGGCCAGTCCATCATCTTTATCCTCACCTTCATTAACAAAGCAGTGGTCGTCTTCGAGGTGTGTTCGGGGACGTTATCATGTTGGAATACTGCCCTGTCTCCGAAGGGAGGGGATCATGCTCAGTATGTCACAGTACATGTTGGCATTCATGGTTCCCTCAATGAACTGTAGCTCCCCAGTCCCGGCAGCACTCATGCAGCCCCAGACCATGACACTCCCACCACCATGCTTAACTGTAGGCAAGACACGCTTGTCTTTGTACTTCTCCGCTGGTTGCCTCCATATACGCTTGACACCATCTGAACCAAATAAGTTTATCTTGGTCCACAGGACATGGTTCCAGTAATCCATGTCCTTAGTCTGCTTGTCTTCAGAAAACTGTTTGCGGGCTTTCATCATCTTTAGAAGAGGCTTCCTTCTGGGACGACAGCCATACAGACCAATTTGATGCAGTGTGCGGCGTATGGTCTGAGCACTGACAGGCTGACCCCCCCACCCCTTCAACTTCTGCAGCAATGCTGGCAGCACTCATATGTCTATTTTCCAAATACGACCTCTGGATATGACGCTGAGCACGTGCACTCAACTTCTTTGGTCGACCATCATGAGGCCTGTTCTGAGTGGAACCTGTCCTGTTAAACCGCTGTATGGTCTTGGCCACTGTACTGCAGCTCAGTTTCAGGGTCTTGGCAATCTTCTTATAGCCTAGGCCATCTTTATGTAGAGGTGCCATGTTGAACTTCCAGTGACCAGTATGAGAGAGTGAGAGCCATAACACTAAATGTTCCCCATTCACACCTGAGACCTTGTAACACTAACGAGTCACATGACACCAGGGAGGGAAAATGGCTAATTGGGCCCAATTTGGACATTTTCACTTAGGGGTGTACTCACTTTTGTTGCCAGCGGTTTAGACATTAATGGCTGTGTGTTGAGTTATTTTGAGGGGAGAGCAAATTTACACTGTTATACAAGCTGTACACTCACTACGTCACATTGTAGCAAAGTGTCATTTCTTCAGTGTTGTCACATGAAAACATAGAATAAAATATTTACAAAAATGTGAGGGGTGGACTCACTTCTGTGAGATACTGTATATGCTTACTGGAGTCCAAACAATATATTTTTTCATTTTGAAAAGGAACACATTTCCCACCATCCCACCAAACATCTGTTTTTTTTAGAAAGATTTATGTTTCTAAATACTAAACCAAAGAACTTTCAAGAGTATTTATGTTAGCATAGTTCAGCTAGCAGCCATAGCATAGCATTGCAATGACACGCTCAAAGAGTGTCCATTTACAGGGTTATGTGGTACAACTAAATACTTTTTACAGAAGGAAGCCACATTAATTTCACAAAGAAATACCAAATATATTGTTTTTTTCAGGGTTATTTTTCCCCATATGGTGTCACAGATCCATTTTAAAAGAACAATCACATGATATTGTGATATGCTGTGCAATTCACAGTTACAAAAATGCTTAATTGTTTTATAGCTGATATTAAAAAAAAGTAAAAAAAGCAAAAGGACTGTAAGAAAATAGGGAACACCTGAATAAAGTTTTAGATATAATTATTAATAAATAATACATTATTTGGAATATTAATGATAATTAATAATAGAGTATGTTATATCCAGAGTAAATAATTGACACTCTTACAAAATTGTTATAGCATGAAATAAAATGAGCAATAACAGTGACCAAAAAAAATTGTCATGTTGTAATCGTCTGTTTGCATTGGTTTTGAGTGGAGAAATGCTGCTTTATATTGGTGGTCAGTGTAGTGCACCCCACCCCCCTTTACCTGGTGATCAGGGGAGAAATGCCTCCTTATACTAGTGGTCAGGAGTGGTCAGGAGAAGGGTCCTCTTAGATTGTTAGTCAGCTGAAAAAATGCACTAACTGGAAGACATTTTGCATACTAAAACTTAGTGTATCATAAACAAAGCCATTACTTCTTTTCATAAAATGCTATTTTTTTATCCTATCTTTGCACTGCAGTGCTGCTGATTTTCTCTAGCAACTTCCTGACTATATACACTCTCTAGTGTCTAATCATTCCTCTGAATGACTTCAGCAATGGTGGACCATATTTATACAATGTGTGTTGGTAGGGCTCCTTGTAGGTTCTTTTGGGGTGCATCTAACAGGTTGACAGGCATCTATGTCACCACAATCATTTCTGTTCAAGCAGAGGGGGTACAGTGATGGAACATATGTGCAGAGGGATTCCCACCATGGAACATATGTACAGAGGGGATACAGCAATGGAACATGTATGCAGAGGGGATACAACGATGGAACATGCGTGCAGAGGGGATACAGCGATGGAACATGTGTGAAGAGAGAGTACAGCGATGAAACATGTGTGTAGAGACAGCACAGCGATAGAACATGTGTGCAGAGACAGCACAGCGATAGAACATGTGTGCAGAGACAGCACAGCGATAGAACATGTGTGCAGAGACAGCACAGCGAAAGAACATGTGTGTAGAGACAGCGCAGCGATAGAACATGTGTGCAGAGACAGCACAGTGATAGAACATGTGTGCAGAGACAGCACAGTGATAGAACGTGTGTGCAGAGGGGATACAGCGATGGAATATGTGTGCAGAGGGGATACAGCGATGGAACATGTGTGTAGAGGGCAATTTTAATAGAATAGTTATTTGTGAGCCACCAGGAGTTAACTTACTCTATTATTAATGTTAATAGTGTGCTTAAGTAAATATTTATTAAATATTAGATCGCTAGGCACTAATTACACCCTCTCTAGGTGTATAAATATAAACTATGAATTCTTGTACTGTACCGCGCTCCAATATTATCAACCTTAGTGATTGACCTTTTTTGATTGTGTGAATTTCTTAATATACCACCTATAATCCAATCATTACTTACTTCTATGGTGCTTAAATATACAATTAACATGAATTCCCAGGGGAGGGGCGGTGACGTTATCACGCATCCACAGAGGAATGGCGAGTATATTTACTGAAAGCAAACACACCAGCTAGGCTGTCTGAAGCATGATCTGGATACATTGTATGCAAAGCTCTATTTACATTTACACAATGTGAGTGGGAGATCAAAGAGCAATAAATCACTTATATCCCGGATAAGACACTATGTTTCTTTTCCCTTCTCTGCATGTTCCGTATATGGAGGAATAAACAAAGCAGCCAGTGAAGAAAGCACAATTGAGAAGGCTGAGCTGAGGAGACAGGAGGGAGAGGTTCAAGCTGCGAACACAGACTCATCACATTAACTAAATTGAATAACAACACCATCTCAAATTCAAAGAAAATAATTGACATTCCCATTTTTTATTAATGTTTTATTAATTTTTTATTAATTTTATTCACATAGAATTGACATTCCAATTTTTCATTAATTTTTTATTAATATTTGTTATAATCACATATAATTTTTTAATTCACATTTATAAATGAATTTATGTTAATTGTATATTTAAGCACCATAGAAGTAAGTAATGATTGGATTATAGGTGGTATATTAAGAAATTCACACAATCAAAAAAGGTCAATCACAAAGGTTGATAATATTGGAGCGCGGTACAGTACAAGAATTCATGTGTGCAGAGGGGATACAGCGATGGAACATGTATGCAGAGGGGATACAGCGATGGAACATGTATGCAGCACAGCGATAGAACATGTGTGCAGAGACAGCACAGCGATAGAACATGTGTGCAGAGACAGCACAGCGATATAACGTGTGTACAGAGACGGTACTGTGATGGAACATGTGTGCAGAAGAGATACAAGGATGGAACATGTGTGCAGAAGAGATACAGGGATGGAACATGTGTGCAGAAGAGATACAGGGTCAGAACATGTGTTTTCTTTGGAAAGGAGGAGCGAGGAAAGGTTATAACCCCTGTCAGTTTTGTTCTATCATCTGAGTCCCATTGGGAAGAATTTTCTTAATTTCCTGTCCCAGCCCAACAGGGCCTCCAAATTTGGTCAATCCTTGGTTGTCACCAGTGTCTCCATTGGAAAATTTCTGCTCTATTCCTGTTCTTGGGCCATGCCAAAATTTGGAATTTTCTTTCACTTTTAATAATAATTAGAGATGAGCGAATCGAACCAGGCGAAGTGGAATTCGTTTCGAATTTCAGGAAAAATTCGATTCGCGGCGAATCCGAATATTAGCATACTTCGGGTGCGCGAATCGGATTTTTCCCAATCAGCCGGCAAAAGTGTCCCTGCAGAGAGCTCCGCTATTTCTGACAGTTCTCTGACAGTTCCTTCACATGTACAGCGGTTGAAACATTGTATCTATTTGTTTCCATTTAGGATACAGATTTTTTATTCGGAAATAGATACAATGTTTCAACCGCTGTAAATGTGAAGGAACTGTCAGAGAACTGTCAGAAATAGCGGAGCTCTCTGCAGATACACTTTTTGCTGTACTGGAATACTTCTTCTTTTCATTCTTCTCATTCTTCTTTTCATTCTTCTTTTCATTCTTCTTCTCATTCTTCTTTTCATTCTTCTTCTTCTTTTCATTCTTCTTTTCATTCTTCTCATTCTTCTTTTCTTCTTCATGAAAAGAAGAATGAGAAGAAGAATGAAAAGAAGAATGAGAAGAATGAAGAAGAAGAATGAAAATAAGAATGAGAAGAAGAATGAAAAGAAGAATGAGAAGAAGAATGAGAAGAATGAAAAGAAGGATGAGAAGAATGAAAAGAAGAATGAAAAGAAGAAGAAGAATGAAAAGAAGAAGAAGAAGAATGAAAAGAAGAATGAAAAGAAGAAGAAGAATGAAAAGAAGAATGAGAAGAAGAATGAAAAGAAGAATGAAAAGAAGAATGAGAAGAATGAAAAGAAGAAGAAGAATGAAAAGAAGAATGAGAAGAAGAATGAAAAGAAGAATGAGAAGAAGAATGAGAAGAATGAAAAGAAGAATGAAAAGAAGAAGAATGAAAAGAAGAAGAATGAAAAGAAGAATGAAAAGAAGAAGAAGAATCTTTTCATTCTTCTCATTCTTCTTTTCATTCTTCTTTTCATTCTTCTTCTTCTTCTTTTCATTCTTCTTCTTCTTTTCATTCTTCTTCTTTTCATTCTTCTTCTTCTTTTCATTCTTCTTTTCATTCTTCTTCTTCTTCTTTTCATTCTTCTTCTTCTTTTCATTCTTCTTCTTCTTCTTTTTATTATTCTTTTCATTCTTCTCATTCTTCTTTTCATTCTTCTTATTCTTCCTTTTCATTCTTCTTTTCATTCTTCTTCTCATTCTTCTTCTTCTTCTTCTTTTCATTCTTCTTTTCATTCTTCTCATTCTTCTTTTCTTCTTCATGAAAAGAAGAATGAGAAGAAGAATGAAAAGAAGAATGAAAAGAAGAAGAAGAATGAAAAGAAGAATGAGAAGAAGAATGAAAAGAAGAATGAAAAGAAGAATGAGAAGAATGAAAAGAAGAATGAAAAGAAGAAGAGGAATGAAAAGAAGAATGAGAAGAAGAATGAAAAGAAGAATGAGAAGAAGAATGAGAAGAATGAAAAGAAGAATGAGAAGAATAAAAAGAAGAATGAAAAGAAGAAGAAGAATGAAAAGAAGAAGAAGAATGAAAAGAAGAATGAAAAGAAGAAGAGGAAGAATCTTTTCATTCTTCTCATTCTTCTTTTCATTCTTCTTTTCATTCTTCTTCTTCTTCTTTTCATTCTTCTTCTTCTTTTCATTCTTCTTCTTCTTCTTTTCATTCTTCTCATTCTTCTTTTCATTCTTCTTCTTCTTTTCATTCTTCTTCTTCTTCTTTTCATTATTCTTTTCATTCTTCTCATTCTTCTTTTCATTCTTCTTTTCATTCTTCTTCTCATTCTTCTTTTCATTCTTCTTCTTCTTCTTTTCATTCTTCTTTTCATTCTTCTCATTCATCTTTTCTTCTTCATGAAAAGAAGAATGAGAAGAAGAATGAAAAGAAGAATGAAAAGAAGAATGAGAAGAATGAAAAGAAGAATGAAAAGAAGAAGAAGAATGAAAAGAAGAATGAGAAGAAGAATGAAAAGAAGAATGAGAAGAAGAATGAGAAGAATGAAAAGAAGAATGAGAAGAATGAAAAGAAGAATGAAAAGAAGAAGAAGAAGAATGAAAAGAAGAAGAAGAATGAAAAGAAGAAGAAGAATCTTTTCATTCTTCTCATTCTTCTTTTCATTCTTCTTCTTCTTTTCATTCTTCTTTTTATTCTTCTTCTTTTCATTCTTCTTCTTCTTTTCATTCTTCTTCTTCTTTTCATTCTTCTTTTCATTCTTCTTCTTCTTTTCATTCTTCTTTTCCTTCTTCTTTTCATTCTTCTCATTCTTCTTTTCATTCTTCTTTTCATTCTTCTTCTCATTCTTCTTTTCATTCTTCTTCTTCTTCTTTTCATTCTTCTTTTCATTCTTCTCATTCTTCTTTTCTTCTTCATGAAAAGAAGAATGAGAAGAAGAATGAAAAGAAGAATGAAAAGAAGAATGAAAAGAAGAAGAAGAATGAAAAGAAGAATGAGAAGAGGAATGAAAAGAAGAATGAGAAGAAGAATGAGAAGAATGAAAAGAAGAATGAGAAGAATGAAAAGAAGAATGAAAAGAAGAAGAATGAAAAGAAGAATGAAAAGAAGAAGAATGAAAAGAAGAATGAGAAGAAGAATGAAAAGAAGAATGAAAAGAAGAATGAGAAGAATGAAAAGAAGAATGAAAAGAAGAAGAAGAATGAAAAGAAGAATGAGAAGAAGAATGAAAAGAAGAATGAGAAGAATGAAAAGAAGAATGAGAAGAATGAAAAGAAGAATGAAAAGAAGAAGAAGAGGAATGAAAAGAAGAAGAAGAATGAAAAGAAGAATGAAAAGAAGAAGAAGAAGAATCTTTTTATTCTTCTCATTCTTCTTTTCATTCTTCTTCTTCTTCTTTTCATTCTTCTTCTTCTTTTCAGTCTTCTTTTCATTCTTCTTCTTCTTCTTTTCATTCTTCTTCTTCTTCTGAGGATGAGGATGAAGAAGAAGAAGAAGAAGTAGGATGAAAATAAGAAGAATTCCAAGCCGGCAAAAAGTGTATCTGCAGAGCTCCGCTAAGTGTATCTGCAGAGCTCCGCTATTTCTGACAGTTCTCTGACATTCACTCCATACAGCGGTTGAAACATTGTATTTTCCATAAATGGAAACAAATAGATACAATGTTTCAACCGCTGTATGGAGTGAATGTCAGAGATCTGTCAGAAATAGCGGAGCTCTGCAGATACACTTAGCGGAGCTCTGCAGATACACTTTTTGCCGGCTTGGAATTCTTCTTATTTTCATCCTACTTCTTCTTCATCCTCATCCTCATCCTCAGAAGAAGAAGAAGAGGATGAGGATGAAGAAGAAGAAGAAGTAGGATGAAAATAAGAAGAATTCCAAGCCGGCAAAAAGTGTATCTGCAGAGCTCCGCTAAGTGTATCTGCAGAGCTCCGCTAAGAAATAGCGGAGCTCTGCAGATACACTTTTTGCCGGCTTGGAATTCTCCTTCTTCTCATCCTTCTTCTTCTTCTCATCCTTCTCCTTCTTCTCATCCTTCTTCTGCTTCTTCTCATCCTTCTTCTTCTTCTCATCCTTCTCCTTCTTCTCATCCTTCTTCTTCTTCTTCTCATCCTTCTTCTTCTTCTCATCCTTCTTCTTCTTCTCATCCTTCTCCTTCTTCTCATCCTTCTTCTTCTTCTAATCCTTCTTCTTCTTCTCATCCTTCTCCTTCTTCTCATCCTTCTTCTTCTTCTCATCCATCTTCTTCTTCTCATCCTTCTTCTTCTTCTCATCCTTCTCCTTCTTCTCATCCTTCTTCTTCTTCTCATCCTCTTCTTCTCATCCTTCTCCTTCTTCTCATCCTTCTTCTCATCCTTCTCCTTCTTCTCATCCTTCTTCTCATCCTTCTCCTTCTTCTCATCCTTCTCCTTCTTCTCATCCTTCTCCTTCTTCTCATCCTTCTCCTTCTTCTCATCCTTCTCCTTCTTCTCATCCTTCTCCTTCTCCTTCTTCTCATCCTTCTCCTTCTTCTCATCCTTCTCCTTCTCCTTCTTCTCATCCTTCTCCTTCTTCTCATCCTTCTCCTTCTTCTCATCCTTCTCCTTCTTCTCATCCTTCTCCTTCTCCTTCTCCTTCCTCATCTCCAAGGGCATTTAAATTAAAGGTACAGTGTTCTGCACTAATATAAAGGCTCTCTGAAGCCTAGAAACCCTTTTTATAAGTTAAATTCGTAGCGAATAAATTCGCATCGAATCGAATTTCTTCCTCAAATTCGGCGAATCAGCCGAATCAAATTTTTGAATAATTCGCTCATCTGTAATAATAATGATAAACATGACAAACAGAGTGAATCTCAGCAACAAGAAATCAAAGGATGAGGACTGCACTCTTTTCAGTGTTCAACCTTGGTAATATATGGGTGTTCGTAGTGACTGCAGTGCATGGCGAGGCATAAATCACATTAAATGGTTTAAACATCACCAGTACTTTGTTGCAAACATGTGTAGTCAGGTGTTCTGCTGGCTAGAGGAGTGGTGAGACTCCTCTAGGAGCAGAGTGGGCTGTGTGAGCTCCCCTTTCTCTCCTCTCCCCTCCTGTCCAAAGGTGCCCCTGTACTCATTCATCCAGAATGGAGGCACTTTAATACAGGGGGTGTGTTACTGGCCAGTTCACCATGTGAGGACAGTGGGAACAAAGTCTAAGAAAAGAAATCTAATGCAGCCACCGCATGTAATGATTGGTAAGCTGCAATATATAAAATGTTTGGTTTGCCTGGCAGACAAATGTACATTGAAGGCCATATAGAGTCGTGAGGTGTATTATAAAAATATGTATCTAGCAGTAAATATATGTAAAAAACGAGCGCCAGATCTGTGTGGGTGGAGCAGCTAGCATGAAGGCAATGACCTCAGAACCTTCTAAATACAATATATATATCAACATGCAGCGCTAGGATGAAAAGTCTTATCCAGGGGTGGACTGACCATTGGAATACTCGGGCACTGCCCAAGGGCCCGTGGTCAGTAGGGGGCCCCATGAGATGCCCCTGGTACCTTTCATTGGCTTTTTCATAGGCTTTTTTGGGTGTTGGTGAGGACACAGGGACCCCATGATCCCCTATTGCCCGGGGCCCCATGAGTTGTCAGTCCGCCCCTGGTCTTATCATAAATCATTACCAGTAAGGCGACCACTGGATGACACCTTAGTTACCGGCTCCCTCTGGTGGATTTCAGGTATCCTACATACTCCCTGATGCTGGGTTAAAGATCTGTGATGACATCCTGATCGCTGGCTCCCTCTGGTGGATCCTGATCGCTTTGCTATTATCTGGAAGAGTGGCTAATAGGCTGGAATTCCTGTGGCTGTCCATCAGACGATCCATATCCTAGATGTCCAACTGCAGATGACCCATGTATCATCATTCATATGCGCTATAATTAGTGCTATCTGGTTAGTGTAATCTACACCTATACGTACCACCAATGTCACCATTGTTATTCTGACCTGTGTAAGACTGTCACGAGATTACCACACATTCAGAGTGTTGTATAATATAATTTCTTCAAATATCAAGAGACGCTATATATATTTGTTACTGGTAATGATTTATGATAAGACTTTTCATCCTAGCGCTGCATGTATCTAGCAGTAACACAAGTATCCTGATGTGTATCCTAAATCAGGGGTCTCCAAACTTTTCAAACAAAGGACCAGTTTATGGTCCGTAAGACTTTAAAAGGGCTGGAGTGTGGCCAGTGGAGGTAGAAAATATTTCGGGCTCAGCATCAGTGAGAATAAATATGGCCTCGGGGATGGTGGTCAGGAAGAAGAGTAGTGCCCCATCATTGGTATTAATGGGAGGAATAGCACCACATAAGTGTTATCAATAGTGCCCCATTGTTGGTGTCAGTGAGAGGAATACTGTTTCATATCATTGGGAGGAATAGTGCCTCAAGAGCCGGATAAAGGCTAGCAAACAGCCACATCTGGCCCTCAGGCTGCAGTTTGGAGATCCCTGTTCTAAAGTACTGCTTTGCTAAACTGCAATTCCAGGTAGACATGTATAATAATATACTGTCTATCTGCACAGTATTTCTACTGATGCGCTGCCTACCAGGGAGAAGTGTATCCTGGTGATTTACTGCTAGGCTAACTGATACATAGCCTGATGCACTTGATATCTGCTTATATCTTAAAGCATTTTCTGCCATGCACATATACATTCTACAATATATCTTGCCAAATATACATTACAAAGGACTTCTTACCAGAACAAATATTGTATATCATGTTGTACAGTCTGCTAGGGTGACATATATTTTATATTGCTTTGCCCAATATATAGGCAGACAGACTTTGTAGCAGGGAAACAGGGAAAGGCACTGTTGGGCTGACATATCCCAAAGCACTGCTTGACTGATAGGTTCAATATATATCTTCAGGGGCAGCTTTCTGTACTGCAGGTAAATGTTAAGCTGTGACTGCCATTTATAATAAACAGAGAAAATGTCAGATCCAGCTTGTTGTATTTTTGTTTAAAATGCATGTAAACCTTAACAGGGGTCTTTTAAATATACCATTGAGAGCGTTTTTTTTTTTATGAGGACAGCGGTGTATTTACCGTGAAGCAAACAAGGCATTGGGGGTGGCTATTTTCAGGGGGGCAGCGCCACCCCCCGGAAGAAGTGGTAGGAGGAACGGGGACCTGGTGAGGAGGCGTGCTGGAGGGTGAGTGGATGGCCGGTTGCAGGTTAGTTCTTTTGATCGGGTGGCGGTGGTGGAGGCTGTTGGCGGCGAGGGGGGCCATGACGGGTGATCAGTTATTGGCAGGGTGTGGCGGGCGGCGGGTGGCAGAGGGTAGTGGCGACAGGGGCGGGTGTCCCCGATTCTTGTGTTGCACAAGAAGTGAAAACACCACTGGATGAAGAGAGGTGTTCTGGGGTTTAAACACACTTCCTGTTCTAAAGTGGCAGTGCTGATCAGGGGCGGACTGACCATTTGGAAACTCAGGCACTACCCGAGGGCCCAGGGTCAGTAGGGGGCCCCATGAGATGCCCCTGGTACCTTTTTTATAGGCTTTTTTGAGTTTAGGCAAGGACACAGGGGCCCCATGATCCCCTATTGCCCGGGGGCCCCATGAGTTGTCAGTCCGCCCCTGGTGCTGATCCTCCATAGATGCAGTCAAGTGAGTGGGGAACAGGGTGGACAGGAAGTGTGTTCCTGGCAGGATCACCAGGTAAAACAAAAGAAAAGAAAGCCTGAGATAATTTGTAATGCCGTCAATACATCTAAGGATTTGTTTTGGGGTATAGATGCATTTGAAATCGGATAACCTTTTAAATGTCAGGTATAATATGAGGTGATCATATGAACTGAAAATTATTCAGAATTCCTAACTGGTTCTTAAAAAGTTTGCAAATCCTTTTTGTTCTTTCTTGTCTGAAAAAGTTAACAATCTACCATACATCAATCTCTGTTTCACCAGCATATGATTTAAAGTTGAACTATAGACAAAAAAAAATGTATGTATGATGCAGTCTGCCACTAGAATTCATACAACAGTCTTTGAGTCCCCATTGTAGCAGTTTTGTTACCTGTTGATCCTGCCAGTAAGTGTGCTATTTTTCAACTGCCTTTACCACTTGAAGATCACCATGTTAAATCACTTTCCTTTCTAGGCCATTTTTCAGTTTTCAGCACTGTGATACTTTGACTGACAATTCCTCAAGCATAGAACACTGTACCAAATTCACTTTATGTAATTTTTCTGGGGAACAGATAGAGCTTTCTTTTGGTGGTGTTTAATCACCACTGGGCTATATAAAGGAAAAAATGTTACTGCTGGCTTCTGCTGTAAAATGTATCAAATAAATAGTCTCTTCACACATTTATTATATTATTTAGTCTGTATGAAAGTCAGAGTCTACAAACCATGATATACAGTATATACATATATACACTGCTCAAAAAAATTAAAGGAACACTTTGAAAACATATCAGATCTCAATGGGGAAAAATATCTATATGGACTGGGTAATGTGTTAGGAACGTAAGGATGCCCCATCGTTTGATGGAATTGAAACTTATCAAAGGCACCCCAAAAATCAAAGTGAAAAAATTATGCAGCAGGCTAGTCCATTTTGCTAAAATTTCATTGCAGCAACTCAAAATGGTACTCAGTAGTTTGTATGGCCCCCATGTGTTTGTATGCATGCCTGACAACGTCGGGGCATTCTCCTAATGAGACAATGGATGGTGTCCTGGGGTTTTTCCTGCCAGATCCAGACCAGGGCATCACTGAGCTCCTGGACAGTCAGAGGTGCAACCTGGCGGCATTGGATGGATCAAACCATGATATCCCAGAGGCGTGCTATTGGATTTAGGTCAGGTGAGCATGGGAGCCATTCAATGGTATCAATTCCTTCATCCTCCAGGAACTGCCTGCATACTCTCTCCACATGAGGATGGGCATTGTCCTGCACCAGGAGGAACCCAGGACCCACTGCACCAGCGTAGGGTCTGACAATGGGTCCAAGCATTTCATCCCGAAACCTAATGGCAGTCAGGGTGCCTTTGTCTCTATCCTGTAGAGGTCTGTGCATCCCTCCATGGATATTCCTCCCCAGACCATCACTGACCCACCACCAAAACATGCTAAACGATATTACACGCAGCATAACATTCTCCACAGGTTCTCCAGACCCTTTCACGTCTGTCACATGTGCTCAGGGTGAACCTGCTCTCATCTGTGAAAAGCACAGGGTGTCAGTGGCGGACCAGCCAGTTCTGGTGTTCAATGGTAAATGCTAATTGAGCTCTGTGGTGCCAGGCAGTGATCACAGGGCCCACTAGAGGACGTCGGGCCCTCAGGCCACCCTCATGAAGTTTGTTTCTGATTGTTTGGTCAGAGACATTCACACCAGTGGCCTGCTGGAGGTCATTTTGTAGGGCTCTGGCAATGCTCACCCTGTTCCTCCTTGCACAAAGGAGCAGATACAGGTCCTGGTAATGGGTTAATGACCTTCTACAGCCCTGTCCAGCTCTCCTAGAGTAACTGCCTGTCTCCTGGAATCTCCTCCATGCTCTTGAGACTTTGCTGGGAGACACAGCAAACCTTCTGGCAATCCTGGAGGAGTTGGACTGCCCGTGCAACCTCTGTAGGGTCCAGGTATCGCCTCATGTAGTAGTGACGCTGACCCTAGTCAAATGCAAAACTAGTGAATAACAGTCAGAAAAGATGAGCAGGGAAAAGAAAATGTCAGTGGCCTCCCCCCGTAAAACCATTCCTGTTTTGGGGGTCATCTCACTGTTGCCCATCTAGTGCACCTGTTAATTTCATTAACACCAAAGCAGCTGATACTGATTAACAATCCCCTTTGCTACTTAACTGACCAGATCAATATCCCAGAAGTTTAATTGACTTGATGCTATACTCTGATTAAAAAGTATTCCTTTAATTTTTTTGAGCAGTATATATATATATATATATATATATATATATATATATATATATACAATTGCAAGAAAAAGTATGTGAACCCCTTGGGATTACGTGGAGTTTTGCATGAATTGGGCATAAAATGTGCTCTGAACGTCATCTAAGTCACAACAATAGAAGAACACAGTCTGCTGAACATAATACTACACAAACATTAGATGTTGCCATGGTTTAATTGCACATAACATGTAAACATTCACAGTGCAGGGAGGAAAAAGTATGTGAACCTTTGGACTTAATAACTGGTTGACCCTCCTTTTGCAGCAATAACCTCAACCAAACATTTCCTGTAGTTGCATATCAGACCTGAACAACGATCTGGAGTAATTTTGGACCACTCCTCTTCACAAAACTGTTTCAGTGTAGCAATATTCTTCGGATGTCTGGTGTGAATCGCTCTCTTAAGGTCATGCCACAGCATTTCGATCGGGTTGAGGTCAGGACTCTGACTGGGCCACTCCAGAAGGCGTATTCTGTGCTGTTGCAGCCATTGTTTTGTTGAATTACTTGTATGCTTCGGGTCATTGTCCTGTTGCATCACCCATCCTCTGCGGAGCTTCAGTTGGCGGACAGATGGTCGTACGTTTTCCTGCAAAATGTCTTGATAAACTCTGGAATTCATTTTCCCATCAATGACAACAATCCGTCCAAGCCCTGAGGCAGCAAAGCAGCCCCAAACCATGATGCTCCCTCCGCCATGTTTTACAGTGGGGATGAGGTTTTGATGTTGGTGTGCTGTGCCTTTTTTTCTCCACACATAGTGTTGTGTGTTCTTCCCAAACAACTCAATCTTGGTTTCATCTGTCCACAGTATATTTTGCCAGTAGTGCTGTGGAACATCCAGGTGCTCTTTTGCAAACTTCAAACGTGCTGCAATATTCTTTTTGGACAGCAATGGCTTCCTCCGTGGTGTCCTCCCATGTACTCCATTCTTGTTTAATGTTTTCCTTATTGTAGATGTGTCAACAAAAATGTTAGCATGTGCCAGAGATTTCTGTAGGTCTTTAGCTGACACTCTGGGGTTCTTCTTTACCTCATGCAGCATTCTGCGCTGTGCTCTTGCAGTCATTTTTACAGGACGACCACGCCTAGGGAGAGTAGCAACAGTGCTAAACTTTCTCCATTTGTAGACAGTCTGTCTTACCGTGGACACATGAACATCAAGGCTTTTGGAGATACTTTTGTAACCCTTTGCAGCTTCATGCAAGTCAACAATTCTTCATCATAGGTCTTCTGAGAGCTCTTTTCTGCGAGGCATGGTTCACATCAGACAGTGCTTCTTGGAACCAGTAAACCCAAAACAGGTGTGTGTCTTTTAAGGGCAGGACAGCTGTCAGCAACACATCCAATATTATCACACTGATTGGAGTCAAGGTTGGCTCACTCCTGGCTCCAATTAGCTCTGGGAGAAATCATTAAGCTAGGGCCTCACATACTTTTTCCTCCCTGCACTGTGAATGTTTACATGTTATGTGTAATTAAACCATGGCAACATCTAATGTTTGTGTAGTATTGTGTTCAGCAGACTGTGTTCTTCTATTGTTGTGACTTAGATGACGTTCAGAGCACATTTTATGCCCAATTCATGCAAAACTCCACGTAATCCCAAGGGGTTCACATACTTTTTCTTGCAACTGTATATATATATATTAGCCCTGATATGCTGACTACATATCTCATTTCTTGAGGACCTAAAATATAAGGACATTATAAAATATATTTATTAAGGAACATGGTGAGTTTTTTTGAAGTTGTAATTTTTTTGCTACTATTAAAATTAGTTTTCTTTTTCACACATTTATCTCTCACACAGAGTATAGACATACTTACATTTACACCCCATTTTTGCAAATAAATAATCTTTCTTCATAAATTTAGGCCAAAATACTTTATTTCTTTGGTAAAAATACCTCAAATCAGTGTATATTATTTAGTCTGTGTGAAAGTTATAGAGTCTACAAACTATGGTCTATTTATTTGAAAAATGATCAGTCGGGATGTACTGAAGGCTTATCTAATTTCCTAAGGTCCTAAAATGCCAGGACAGTACAAATATCCTCCAAATGACCCCTTTTTTGTAAAGTAAGCAATCTAAAGGTAAGGTAATTAGTAAGAGGCATGGTGATTTTTGTGTTCATTTAGTTGCAATTTAATTGTAATTTTTTAATTGTTTTTGAAAAGTGAAGAAAGTAAATACAATTTGATGTTATTTCACAAAGTTGTCAATTTAACACGTTCTCACACACAGCATGGGCATACTTACAATTATACCCCATAGCAGGCTTTGTTCCTATAAGCCAAGCAAGTTTAACCACTTCAATACCGGGCACTTTCACCACCTTTCTGTCCAGGCCAATTTTCAGCTTTCAGCGCTGTCGCACTTTGAATGACAATTGCACGGTCATGAAACACTGTACCCATATGCCCATATGACATTTTTTATCATTTTTGAAATGCATAGTGCTTTCTTTTGGTGGTATTCAGGTTTTTTCTGTAAAATGTTGCAAACACGTTATTTTTCTCTTTTACTGATGTGTGCTGATGAGGCTTCACCGATGGGCACTGATTGGGCTGCGCTGATCATCAGGGCACTGATGATTAGTGCCCTGATTATCAGTGTAAACATCGCCTGTCATGATCGCTGTTTACCGGCTTTCCTTTCCTCACGCTGTAAAACCAGTTAATTGGGAGTCATTGGGAAAAATTTCCCGCTTACCGTGGTGGTCAGTAGGAACCAGGGGCAGACTGACCATTTGGAAACTCGGGCACTGCCCGAGGGCCCAGGGTCAGTAGGGGGCCCCATGAGATGCCCCTGGTACCTTTTTCATAGGCTTTTTTGAGTTTGGGCAAGGACACAGTGGCCCCATAATCCCCTATTGCCCGGGGGCCCCATGAGTTATCAGTCCGCCCCTGGTAGGAACAATGTCCTCCTTATGTCGGTGCCCAGTAAAAGGAATGTTACCCTATGTTGGTAGTCAGTGGGAAGAATGTCCCTGTTCCATTGTCACTGCATCCACCCTGCACACATGTTCCACTACCACTGTACACCTGTTTTGCCACCACTACGCTATGAGCACACATGTTCCATCAGTGTACCCCCTCTGCACACATGTTCCATCAGTGCACCCCCTCTGCACACATGTTCCATCGCTGCACCCCCTCTGCACACATGTTCCATCGCTGCACCCCCTCTGCACACATGTTCCATCGCTGCACCCCCTCTGCACACATGTTCCAGCGCTGTACCCCCTCTGCACACATGTTCCATCGCTGTACCCCCTCTACACACATGTTCCATCGCTGTACCCCCTCTGCACACATGTCCCATCGCTGTAATCTCTCTGCACACATGTTCCATTGCTGTACTCTCTCTGCACACATGTTCCATTTTTGCATCCCCTCTGCACACATGTTCCATTGCTGTACTCTCTCTGCACACATGTTCCATTTTTGCATCCCCTCTGCACACATGTTCCATTGCTGTACTCTCTCTGCACACATGTTCCATTTTTGTATCTCCTCTGCACACATGTCCCATCATTGGTGTCAGCAGAAGGAATGGTGTCCCATCACTGGTGTCAGTAGGAGGAATAGTGCCCCATAACTGGTGTCAGTGGGAGGAATGGTGTCCCATCATTAGTGTCAGTGTGGGAGGAATAGTGCCCCATCATTGGTGTCAGTGTGGAAGGAATAGTGCCCCATCATTGGTGTCAGTGTGGAAGGAATAGTGCCCATCATGGGGCACTATTCCTGCTACTGACACCAGTGATGGGACACCATTCCTTCCACTGACACCAATGATGGGACACCATTCCTCTCACTGACACCAGTGATGGGACACTATTCCTCCTACTGACAACAGTGATGGGACACCATTCCTTCTGCTGACACCAATGATGGGACACCATTCCTCCCACTGACACCAGTGATGGGACACCATTCCTCCCACTGACACCAGTGATGGGACACCATTCCTCCCGCTGACATCAATGATGGGACACCTTTCCCCTCACCGACACCAAGGATGAGGCACTATTCCTCCCACTGACACCAACGATGGAGCACTATTCCTTCCAATGACACCAACGATGGGGCACTATTCCTCCCACCGATACCAACGATGGGGCACTATTCCTCCCACCGACACTAACGATGGGGCACTATTCCTCCCACTGACACCAACAATGGGGCACTATTCCTCCCACCAATACCAACGATGGGGCACTATTCCTCCCACTGACACTAACGATGGGGCACTATTCCTCCCACTGACACTAACGATGGGGCACTATTCCTCCCACTGACACTAACGATGGGGCACTATTCCTCCCACTGACACCAACAATGGGGCACTATTCCTCCCACCAATACCAACGATGGGGCACTATTCCTCCCACTGACACTAACGATGGGGCACTATTCCTCCCACCGACACCAATGATGGGGCACTAGCTCCCAGTGGGGGCCATTGACTCCCACTGCTGTCAATCACAGCCAGTCAGCCAATGAGGAGAAAGAGGGGGTAGTGCCAAGCCACGGCTCCATGTGTGAATGGACACATGAAGCAGCTGGTGCCCCCCCCAAAAAAGAGAACCTTTAGAATCACTTTACTTACCTTTATTTTACCGAAAAGGTAAAAATCCTTTTCTGTAACTGCTTAGCAAGTGTTAGTCTTTAATTTGTTAGTCACTTATGTAAAGTCTACTAGTCCATCTCACACCACCCTTTCAACAGGTTGACAATGCTGCTGTCCAAGGGTGGCCTCTCTATGGACAAAGTGGGCAAGTGAGTGTAGCCACCCTAAGAAGGAAAACGTGTTACTGGCAGGATCACCATGTTAAAGTAAAGGAAATAAAACTATAAAAAGAAAACAAATGCAACCATCACATCTAAGGATTGGTTTTACTTAGTTTATTCTATACTCTTTATGGGATGCTGTACCTTTAAGATTTAGCCCATCCCCAATCTATTAACAAAACTGCAATGGGCTACAATTGTTTTTTGGATTGAAATAAACTTTGACTGTGTTATGATTGTATTAGGATTATTTTTTGTTTGTAAGAGTTTGACACATTATTAATGTATTATTTCATATTCCTTCATAACATTAAAAACAATACAGCCAAAACACAGTTAAATCATATCATGTTAAAATAAAGATTACCATATGGAGGAGTTTGAACTTTTTACGAACTGGAGTGGATCTTGCCAACACTCCACAGAGGATTTATGGGGCTGTCAGCCTTTTTTTGTTTGCTGAGCAAGCACCAAAATTCACTGAAGGCAAGTTTCCAATTTTATATATATAAAATGTCTGCCAGTTGGGGAACACTCCCTATAAAGTCTATCTAGCCACACATAGGAACAGATAAGATGTTCGCAGTTTTCAGTGACACGTCTTGTATGCTATCTTCATGAGCAATTGTCAAGTTAGAAATATAAGAAATATAGATAGAAGGTGCAAGTCTAGCAACTGTTAACTTGTTATTTTTGTAAATGTAGACACATTTCATGTTATTATGGTGGTGTAAAATCTGTTATCTTTCATGTGAAACATATACAAGAAATTAACTCTTTAAAGCACCACCTGCCTGGAGTTTGCATGTTCTCCCTGTGCCTGTGTGGATTTCCTCCGGGTACTCCAGTTTCTTCTCACACTCCAAAGACACGCTGGTAGGTTAATTGGCTCCTGTCTAAATTGGCTCTAGTATGTGTATGTATGAATATAAGTTAAGGACTTTAGATTGTACGCCCCTTGAGGATTAGGGACTGATGTGAATGTACAATATATATGTGAAGCTCCGCGTAAATTGACGGCGCTATATAAGTACCTGAAATAATTTACAAGAAATGAACTCTTTAAAGCTCCTCACTGGCCTCCCTCACCACAGACTATCCCCGCTTCAGTCGATCCTGGATACGGCAGCCAGACTCATCCATCTTACCAACCACTCCGTTTCCGCCACCCCCCTCTGCCAATCCCTCCATTGGCTTCCGATTGCCCAACGGATCAAATTCAAAATGCTTACACTGACGTACAAAGCTGTCCATAATACTGCCCCAAACTACATCACCGACCTAATATCCAAGTACCGCCCAACACGCACACTCCGCTCCTCACAAGACCTCCTTCTCTCTAGTTCCCTGGTCTCCTCCTCCCATGCCCTCCTCCAGGACTTCTCCAGGGCATCACCCATCCTCTGGAACTCCCTACCCCAATCCATCAGACTATCACCTACTCTCCTCTCCTTTAGGCGCACCCTGAAAATCCACCTCTTCAGGGAAGCCTACCTCGCCCCCTGCTAATTGCTGATCTCCTCCACTCTTCCTACCACTCCATCCCCCACAGCTTTTCCTCCAGTACCACTACCCCCCCCCCACCCTCCTAGATTGTAAGCTCCAAGGAGCAGGGCCCTCTAACCCCTCGTGTATCGCATTGTATTGTTATTGTACTGTCGCATGTTCTGTCTTCCATTGTAATGTACAGCGCTGAGCGAACTATTGGCGCTTTATAAATACTGTATAATAATAATAAAGCTGATTTCCTTCCAATTAGCTCTGTGATCAATTAGATCTGTGAGCCGATCCCCTGCTGATTTTGAACAGAGTGGCCAGATGACAGATCCGTGTCCGCTCAGTTTCTGCTGATCAGACCTGGACAGAGCCAGTACTGCTGAATGGGTGGCCAGAAGTAAACTGACTCTGCTGTCCGTTTACACCTGACTACCTCTGATCTGCTCCACCTAAACAGTAGAGGACAGCATTCTCTTCTGATTTTTGTAGTAGACCCGATCCAACCCAGTGGTAGGTGGGCAAAAAATGGACACAAGTCGGTTTACACCCACCTGTCCATAGAAATGCACGGACCTTCTGATCAGGTCCACCTGAAAAATGAACAGGTGAACCTGATCGGAACACTTGTCTGAAAGGGAGCTAAGTGAGAATTGGATAACAGTCAAAATACAAAACAATATTTTTTATTTCCATTACAGAAAACACACTTTCATGCTCAGCACAGTGGCTTAGTGGTTAGCACTTCTGCTTGGCAGCACTAGGGTCATCAGTTTAAATCCAAACCATGACACTACCTGCATGTTCTCTCTGTACTTGCTTGGATTTCCTCCCTACTCTGGTTTATCAAAGGTGAAATAAAAGTGACAGGACAGGAATTTCATGTTCAATTGCCTTTTCCCCACAGTAAGCATTAGCCAGTGTTTCTGCTGGTGGGGATGATTTACTAGAGATGAATAGGCTGTACGCTTTGCATTTTTAATTTGCCCTAGAGCCTAGTGAAGGTAGTGATTTCACTTTGTAGAGTCTGATCAATTACATACAAGGAAAATAAAAACATGAATGATGGAAATCAGCAGAGCTTCACCACATTCACTAAGCTCTAGGGCAAAGTGAACAGCTTATTTGCCTTTAGTAAATCAACCTCAATATATTTGATTTGTCTGTTTCTGCTGCTTTCTATGGGCCAGATATTTTAAGAACAGGATATATTAATGAAACATCATTTTTAATATTCTTATATTGCAATTAGTAGAGTAAGCATTCTTTTTTCCTAATCTTTAAAATAACGTTTGTGCAGGCTCCAATATTTTTCTGTGTGGCTCACAAATGTGATAACTTTAATGGGAAAAATATATCTTAGTTATCTATGCTTAAACTGTTTCACTTGGATCATTTTTAATAAAATACGCAATATGGCATATCTTTGTTCCCCATTCATTACGTTTAATTTGGACTTTAATACTCTATAAAGTAGATGGATGAAAAAAAGTTTATCTTCTCTGTTCCTTCAGTTGTACATGCATTCCTTTCTTAAAGACATTGAAAAGAAGCTGTACAATATTAATTTTATGTCAAGGACCTAATACTTTGTCATCTCTAGTGGAATGTTGCTAAGCTTGGCTACTCTCTTAACACTTCAGTAACACTATGTGAAATGATCATTCATTTTCTGAGGCTCTTTGATTAGCTATGCCAGCCCATGCTGCAAGACTTAGCCTAAAAAATGTAGAGAAAAAAATGTCTTACAGACCCACTGAGCTCAAAGCATATCTGAAGTCTTTTTTCCAAAATGAAGAATTTATTTAAATGAAAAACAGGTAACAAAATGCATCTATGAAAGCCATGGAGCTTGAGACAGAGAACATGATCAAATGTATATCATATTTATATGCTGCATTGTACGTTATCATTACATATCATTACCTTAAAAACACACTGTACATTGTTATTTATTCACAGGTAGCTGGTGTTGGACTTGATTTCATGTCCCTGGATTTGTCCCCAAGAGGATCTGGTCATAATGGAATTTACAAACACAGCACCGCAAGCTTAGAAAAAAAATATTTCTAATAAAAGGAATTTATTTCAGTAATTGATTTTGCTGTACCTTGGTGCATGCAAATATCTTCAATTTTTATGTAATTACTCTTCTGCATTTTCAGTGCGATTTCATTCAGATGTATATGCTTGTTGACTGTTCGAGTAAATAAAAACAAATCATAAGCAATACATATATATTTTAAATTGAAAAACAAAATCTATGTTTGATAACTGTAATACTCTAACGGGATACAGTGTTTGTTATTCTGAGACAGAATGCTTAAACCAGTTTTATTACTGGTAAATACGTGCAGTGTATTGATAAAGTATATACACGGGGGTGAAGAAACCTGTTCAATTTGTGCTTTGTGTGTGTTGATGTGCTGTGCAGCCTATTAAAATCAATGACAGGAGCGATTGTATAGATCTTCCTGCATACCTGAGTTTTTACATATGTATAGGGACAGATGCGCAGTCCTGGACACAGTCTGCCTCTGTACAGATGTAAATGCTGGTATGTGCAGGAAAGTCCATACATCCTCTCTTGTCATTCATTTTAACATAGGCAAAACATGGCTGGCTCACCATAAGGAGAATTCCAAGTATTTACTGAAATCTCATTAGCAAAACATGCAGTAAACCCACCAGGGTAAATTTTAGTGCATGTTTTCTATTGCAATCTCAGTAAATATTTGAGATTTTCCTTTTTGGTGTGCTGGCCTTTCTTTTGTCAATGGAGTTGGGCTGTGTCTCTGATGGTCGTGTACCTGGGATCAGGCGAGAAAGGTGAAGACGCAGGATTTGACACATTCTTTAACATACTGAAGGTGGCAGCATGGGCATCTGGATAGGTTCATGCATTCTGTCTCCAGTGTAGACTTTGGTTCTGTCTTGCTTGTCCGCAGTGCTTCTAGAGCAGGGGGTCTCCAAAATTTCTAAACAAAGGGCCAGTTTACTATCCTTCAGGCTTTACGGGGGCCAGACTGTGCCCAGTGGGAGTAGAAAATGCCCTGGCATCAGTGCCCCATCATTGGTTTTAAGGAGAGGAAGAGTGCCCCATTGTTGATATCAATGAGAACAATAGTGCCCCATTGATAGTTCAGTAGGGGGAATGGAGCTCCATCATTGGTATCAGTTGGTGGAATTAGTGCCCAAGAGCCAGATAAAGGCATGCAAAGGGCCACATTCGGTCCCTGGGCCCCAGTTTGGAGACCACTGTTCTAGGGGTTGTCTGTAACCCACATGGTTTGTTGCCAGTGTAGTACATAACTAGGTGGAATAAGATACACTTTTACGTGAGCATTTATTTTGGCGATAGGGCTATATAGAAGTGACGCAATTGTTATTTCTCAAAAAGATTTGTGATCACCCACCAGGATGAGTTTTACTCAATATTTTCTATTGAGATTCTATAAATATCTTAGATTCTCCTGTTAATGTACTGGCCATTTTTTTCGTCTATGGCTTTGTGCTGTGTCTCTGTTGGCTGTGCACCCAGAATCAGCCAAGAAAGTTGAAGGGGCAGGATGGAGGATTTGACACATTCTTTAACAGACTAATGACGGTGACAGCATGGAACATCTGTTACTTGTGGGCACATAAACACAAGCTAAAAACATGCTGTATGGCATTTGTCCTTGTGAATGAACCCTAGTTCTTTATCAATACACTGCATGTATTTATTAAGACAAGTTCACGCATTCTGTCACCAGTGTAGACCTTGGTTCTGTCTTGTTTGTTCTCAATGATTGTAGGGGTTGTCTGTAACCCAGGTGGTTTGGTGCCAGTGTAGTACATGACTAGGGGAGAATAAATTAAACTTTTACTTGACCAATGCTTTTGGCAATAGGGCCATGTAGAAGTGACACAATCGTTGTTGTTCAAAGAGGTTTGTGATCAACCACCAGGGTGATTTTTACTCTATGTTTTCTAATGAGATCCCTATAAATATTTGAGATTCTCCTTTTGGTGTG
This sequence comes from Staurois parvus, assembly GCF_062004578.1. Classification (NCBI taxonomy): domain Eukaryota; kingdom Metazoa; phylum Chordata; class Amphibia; order Anura; family Ranidae; genus Staurois; species Staurois parvus. The sequence goes on along the minus strand of NW_028318110.1, from coordinate 3,206,320 downwards.
CTGCCCATTTTTTTTTTTTGGTCTATGGATTCGTGTTGTGTCTCTGTTGGCCGTGCACCGAGAATCAGCCACGAAAAGTGAAGGTGCAGGATAGATGCTTTGACACATTCTTTAGAGACGGATGAAAGTGGCAGCATGAAACATATTTTACTTACCAGCGCATAAACACAAGCAAAAAACTAGCTGTATAGGTCTCTGTCCTTGTGAATGAAACCAAGCTCTTTATCAATATACTGCACTTATTTATTAAGACAAGAGGCTGATTTGACAATAGGTGCTAAGCTTACCAGCCAGCTAAGCTATGTAATGCTTCCCAAATTTGTGTAGAAGAAGAACAAAAATCTATTCTCGCATTCTGCTTTTTTACAGTACTAATATTTTAGGCTGGCCTTAAGGCAGGAGCTGTCTCTATGTTAATGATAAAGATGGTTTGTGGTCTTCATAAGGTTCGGGGCTCCTACATCAAAAAGATCTATGACAGCAATAGGCAATGAAACATCCGATTGCCATTTAATAACTTCCACATTGCCTGAAACCACTGCAATATTTACCCTGGCTTAACTAAAGCAGGGATGGGATATCGAGTTTTATTCTCACTTCTCCCTAAAATAGGAAAAGACAGGCTGTAGGCTGTGTAGAGATTTTGCAGACAGTCAACAACCTTTTTTTAAGGCAATAATGTTTGTGTTACTTCTACATGGCCCTAAAGCCAAAAGCAATACTCAAGTAAAATTTTATCTTAGTCCTCCTAGTTATGTACTAAACTGGCATCGAACCACCTGGGTTACAGACAACCCCTGAAAGTATTGAGAACAATCAAAACAGAACAAAGGTCTGCTTAGAGACAGAAATAATTTTTACAAGTCTTGTTATAGGTTGCACATTCCATTTGGTTTTTAGCAAACCAATAGGTGTAAGTAATGATCATATTTTATAGGGCTACTGACAATGTGTGATTTTTTACTAGTTAGAAAATAAGGCATCATTAAAAGAAGAACTGGAGAAAGTCAGATCAGAAAAATAGCACCCTTGTGTGTTGTACATCTTTTGTGTCTGTTGCAGAAACAGTTATGTAGAAATCTTTATAAGATCTGTATGGTTACACTTCAGCACAATAGTGTTCTGGAGAAATTTTGCTGCAATTGGGATTTGGACATGGAGAATGGAAAGATAGAGGTTTAGTTCCATCAATCAGATGAAGGTGTGCTAGGGTACCACACTCTATGTAGCCTATAGCATATTCTCTGTTCTGTGCCCCTCCACCCCATATAAATTTCAACCTCTAGTGCTCACACAATCTCCCTCTATGAATAATGAAATATGTTATTCTCACCCAGGCTGTTCTAATCACAGAGATATTATGACAGCCTTGAACATGCTGATGACATTTTCATACACATTTAGCATGTCCCATTTTTTCAGTTTTGCATGGATGGGCTTGCGTCACAGTTGTCATGTTTAGGCACAAATTGGTTTCTTCTGGTACTCTGTCATGTTCAATCAGTAGTATAAAGCATATGACGGCAGAGTTTCAAATATACAGACCAGGGAAAAAGCTAATACAAACAATAGAATTTATCTGTACTGATAAGGCTGAGTAGAAAAGACCCAGAATTCGGTCTTTAAGGAGAAAATCAATTCTAATGACTGTGCCCAAAATCTATTTTGTGAACTTTAGTAATCAATATAAGATTGAGTGCAGTATCATGACATTGCACATTCAAAAATTATCAACCAATACCCTGTGATACTGTGTTGTCAGATTTCAGGTATTGCTATAAAACACTCCCTTTATTTTAGGGAGTTACATTTGATATTTAATATCAAGGAGCAAGTATAGCTTTTAAAAACAAATGATAACTAGATTCATCATTTTTAAACCTCCAGGCCCAGGTGTTTGGATGAATGGCTCTCTAATGCTGGGTTTCAGATGGTGAAGGTTGTCGCAAAGACTGGCATAATAAAAGTTACTGTGACATCAGATCCCCACCCACTGCTTTCTACTGCTGAGAAATGCTGTGTAAAATGTGTGTTTTGGAAGACTGTAGAGAATAGAGGGCTGCAGAAAAATAGGTAAACCTTATGTAGGACAATTAGTTTAATCTCTGTCACTTCGCTGGGTACATGTAAGGGTTTACAACCACTTTAACTTAAACATATCTTCAGACAGATTTTTTTTGTTTGTTTTGGATAGAGTACGGAATGGTTAGAACCCTTATTTTATTTCAACTGTTTGTTGTTGGGGAGCTTTCCCTTTTCACTTTCTGTGAACTTTCCTGTCCCAGCTACATATCTGTAAGTTATTATTATTATACAGGATTTATATAGCGCCAACAGTTTGCTCAGCGCTTTACAATATAACAGGAGACAATACAGTTCAATACAAGAGGGATAGGCTCCTTGGAGCTTACAATCTAAGAGTAACTGCAAATCTCCCCAAATAGAGGAGAAATTCCCTCTGTCATTGAAACAGGTGTCCCAGTTTATTTCCTCATATGTCCTGTTACAGTGACAGTCATAACTTTTAATAACATTTTCCATCACTTTCTGTTTCAGTGAAAATAATCATCATTACAAACAGTAAGAGGGACTCTCTCCAGTGAGGTCTTTCAGAGTAATACAAACTTGACAGGTTCTAATCCTTCCCTGCTCCATCCAAAACTAGGAATAATGGTTTTGGTTGTAATTTAAAAATTAGAAACGTTTCAAATATTTTTCTGTTCAAGCGAATGTCTTTGGAAATCAGGTAGAATTAGCATGTATACATTGAGAAGTAAAAAAATTGTGTACTTTGTATGAAAATACTTTTTTAAATATTGTAAACAAAGTTTTATTAATTCACATTTGGCTAAACTACTAGTTCCTACACTAAGCACTTTTTTTTTTCTCCAATAAAGATTTATTGAGCATTCAAAAACATAAACATAGACAAAAGCATGGCTTGTATCGATATAACAGTTTGCTAGAAGCATCTAGCCTTATAATGAGAGTAAGTCAGACAAAAAGAAAGAAAAAAAACTTGGCATGGAAGTTGAACACAGAAGAATGAGGGGGCAGAACCCAAACAACAACTTAGAGAACTAAGAGGAGGATGTGAATCTAGAAGGTCAAAAGCCCTTTTTATGTTTATTGCATAATGAATTACCAAAACCATTTTTTTCTGATTTGGAACTGAACAATTTTATAGAGTTTCTACATGGGTGAAAGAATATGTCAAAATGAAATTAACTTATAAGGCTAGCTTGGGAATACTTGTATATGTGAGCACCGTCTACATGTGAAGTGTCATAAAATAATTTTTAGGAAAAGTGTACAATATGGAGTCAGTTCAGTGCTGGATAAACAAATTATTGCATCATAGAGACTATAGTGTCCTGAAGTTCTCATTTGTGGGTGTTACATCATAAGTTTACAGCACTTATATAAAAGCACATATGATTGTAATAGATCACCTCAAAGCAAAGTATTACCTCAAGACTAATTAAGGCCACCAGAAAAGAAAACAAGAGTACTTCATTGAACATTTACTGAAAATGTCTTTTGTGGGATATCCATTACCTTTGTATTTATATGATGTCCCTCATTACATCTCTTTACATGAACACTTTTTACAGAATTGTTTAGTATTTATGATTTTAGCAAATGTGGGTATACTCAAAACCTTTACCATCAAACAATGTACTGTTTAAATTCCATTCATAAAATCACATTTCTATGTCAAGAAACTGTCAGAAATAATGCCTATTTTGGTTTCTATACAGTGCAGACCTGCCACTAGTTAGGTCATATGTCCTGCAGCAAGGTCTGTGAACATTTTCAGTGGGCACTTTGCCATTTTTATGGCTTGCTTTGCATTATCCAATGAAGCAATCATCAGTTAGCTGCTGACAGGCATTCAAGGTCTTTAATCATTTTTAGCAAACTTTCTAAAGTACCAAAATTTGGCTAATGTTCTGTAGTATAAAAAATGAAGAAACAATACATGCAATATTCACCAAATGCAGTAATCACCTGACTGATTTCATCAACATCAGGCAATGTCTATGGGCATCTACAGACATCCTTGGCTGACTAGGTTTTGGGGAAATAGTAATTAAGCGTGTTGGAGTTTTCAACCAATTACTACTGTCTTCCTGAGTACCAGCAACGTCTAATGCCAGACTAGCTTTAGGGTAGGGTCTGAGCATGGCAGGTCTTTTTAATGATTGTCTGCAACAGTATATAGTACACTCAGGAAAATTACAGATAACTATTTTAGCGTAAAGAGACCATGTTATTCTTTTTTTTAAAAAATCCAAGAAAAGAATCAATAAACTTACCTCCCCTGAGGCCTGTATCTCCAACCTACTATGCTTTACAGCTAGACAGCCTTCAGAAGACTCTTCAGAATATGACATTTAGGGAGTGCCAGATGCATGCAGACTTCCAGTAGTCTTGGAAATGTTGAATGCCAAAGAATCTTCTGGAGATAAGGGCCATCAGAGAGGTGAGTGTATTGGGTCCATTCTTGCAGGGAACTTCTGATAGAATTTTTTGGAGGCCATCAGGAAATACCTTTAAAGTAACGTGTGATGTTTTTGTATTCATTTACTTTATGTTCAAGCCTAAGAACCTAAAGTATACCTAAACCAAAGCACAAACAAATATATTTCGGTTTACCAGTCCTTGAAATTGGTGCCTATAATTTTCCTCTAATAATCCAGTAAGTATACACATATTTTTTTTTAATTTACCAAACAGATATAACCACATTTTTTCAATGGTATACAGTATTTAATGGACCAAAAGGATGACCTATCTTACAGAAAGTAAAAGAAGCCTAAGAGAGATACATAAATTGCCATTGCTGACTTTCTTTGAAAATGTTGGTTGCATGCCTGTCCCACTACTGAAGGAACTCAGACATGGTAGCAGAATTATTTCTCCCATGACAATCATCTCTTAATTTAGGGGCTAGATCAGGGTTTTGGGGAAGAGCAACTGCAACTTTCTTCTTCATCAAAAAGCTAAACTAGAACAGAATAATTGCATATACAGTGCAGAATTACCTGCTGGAGGATTTGCATTTCTGTCCATCCAATTCTGAGATGTACACTGCTATGCCATCGAGCAAAGCCCTGCCTTACAGGTTTTTCTATACTGCAGATAGCACTTACAGTTTAGGTTGCTCCCACACCCTGTAACTGGACAGTGAAAAAAGAATCAGCAGACGTATATGTTTATCTCTCTGCCACTCTGCTCTCTCCTCCTATCAGCATGTTCTTTGCTAGCACACAAGCACTGCAACACATCTGATAGGTGTCTTTGCTGCCACTTCTTTTCCCAGTCTGAGTTTGTCTGCACAGAGACTGCAAGAGGCTGTTACCATGTCAGAGTCATAGGGAAGAGACTGTTACCAAGTTACCAAGTCAGCGAAGAGGGGGACAATTTTGTAGGGGTCAGAAGTGAGGGTACTGGTTCCATTCTACAGTTGGAACAGGATGAAGTGCCTCCCAATGGTGGCCAACATGAGGCCATATTTATTTGCACAAGAATAAAGTGTATGTCTACACCATTATAGGACCTTCTCTGCTTTTTCAGTGGGCAAAAAGGTTTCTATGTCTCTTTCACTTGAGCCAATTAATCATTGGTTCAAGCTGAGCCTTTCGACATGCAGATATTCAGAACAGGTGATCCCTTATGGTGGCCCTTATTGTATCCCAAATAGAGATGAGCGAAGAAATGAAAAATTCGATTCGACTGATTCGGCGAATTCGTGGACAATATTCGATTCGAGTCGAATAAATTCGCTGTGAATTTAACTTAAAAAAGGGTGTTTCTAGGCTTCAGAGAGACTTAATATTAGTGCAGAACACTGTACCTTTAATTTAAATGCCCTTGGAGTCTGCTGGGGAAGAGAAATAATACTGTCTGTCAGTATGACATGCAGATGAGTGCCGTCGATCTTAGAATCACTGCACACTTCACTCCTTTGGCCAGTCACGGGGCCAAAACCAGTGTTTGGAGCCACAGTGTGGCGGTGGAGGCAGCAGCAATGGGAGGCCATACAGCAACCTATGACAAAATGGAAACCAGCAGGAGCGTGAGGAGACCTGAAAGTGGCACATGGCAGAGTGGGAGCAATGGGAGGCGGTACAGGGACCCAGGTCACACTATGGGCCCAGCAGCAGCGTGACCAGGCGGTACGGGGGCCCATGGCCGATATGGGGCTTGGTGGCACCTATGGAAGGCCTGTAATCTGCCAGCAACCTATGACAAAATGGACAACCGCAGGAGTGTGAGGAGATTTCAAAGTGGCACATGGCAGAGTGGAAGCAATGGAAGGCCGTACAGGGACCCAGGTCACACTGTGGGACCAGCATCAGCGTGAACAGGCGGTACGGGGGCCCATGGCCGATTTGACCTCATTCATCCCATAGTCCTGCCGACTCACGAATAGCGTGGCCTCCTCAAAGGGCCTGAGCAAGCGCAGGTGTCACACATGAGCTGCCAATGGCTGACATCTAAGTTACACAGGGAGTACCTTTATCCGCTTTTAACATCAGGAAATCTGTGATGGCCTTTAGCTGTTCGTAAAGGCGGTCTAACATATGTAGGGTTGAATTCCACCTTGTTGCAACGTCACAGCATGAGGAGTCGGTACGGGGGCCCATGGCAGATTACATGTCTGGCAGCAGCTATGTGAGGCCCGTAATCTGCCTGCACCCTATGTCAAAAAATTTAACACACCAGCAGTGTGAAGAGACCTGAAAGTGGCACATGGCAGCAGAGTGTGGCGATGGAGACAGCAGCAATGGGAGGCCGTACAGGGACCCATGAGAGACTCTAGACTTGGCAGCAGCATGAGGAGGCGGTATATAGGGGCCCATGGCAGATTAGGGGCCTGGCAGCAGCTATGTGAGGCCCGTAATCTGCCTGCACCCTATGTCAAAAAATTTAACACACCAGCAGTGTGAAGAGACCTGAAAGTGGCACATGGCAGCAGAGTGTGGCGATGGAGACAGCAGCAATGGGAGGCCATACAGGGACCCATGACAGACTCTGGACTTGGCAGCAGCATGAGGAGGCGGTATATAGGGGCCCATGGCAGATTAGGGGCCTGGCAGCAGCTATGTGAGGCCCGTAATCTGCCTGCACCCTATGTCAAAAAATTTAACACACCAGCAGTGTGAAGAGACCTGAAAGTGGCACATGGCAGCAGAGTGTGGCGATGGAGACAGCAGCAATGGGAGGCCGTACAGGGACCCATGAGAGACTCTAGACTTGGCAGCAGCATGAGGAGGCGGTATATAGGGGCCCATGGCAGATTAGGGGCCTGGCAGCAGCTATGTGAGGCCCGTAATCTGCCTGCACCCTATGTCAAAAAATGTAACACACCAGCAGTGTGTGAGGAGACCTGAAAGTGGCACATGGCAGAGTGTGGCGATGGAGACAGCAGCAATGGGAGGCCGTACAGGGACCCATGAGAGACTCTGGACCTGGCAGCAGCATGAGGAAGCGGTATATAGGGGCCTATGGCAGATTAGGGGCCTGGCAGCAGCTATAGGAGGCCCATAATCTGCCAGCACCCTATGTCAAAAAATTCTACACACCAGCAGTGTGTGAGGAGACCTGAAAGTGGCACATGGCAGAGTGTGGCGATGGAGACAGCAGCAATGGGAGGCCGTACAGGGACCCATGAGAGACTCTGGACCTGGCAGCAGCATGAGGAGGCGGTATATAGGGGCCTATGGCAGATTAGGGGCCTGGCAGCAGCTATAGGAGGCCCATAATCTGCCAGCACCCTATGTCAAAAAATTCTACACACCAGCAGTGTGAGGAGACCTGAAAGTGGCACATGGCAGCAGAGTGTGGCGATGGAGACAGCAGCAATGGGAGGCCGTACAGGGACCCATGACAGACTCTAGACTTGGCAGCAGCATGAGGAGGCGGTATATAGGGGCCCATGGCAGATTAGGGGCCTGGCAGCAACTATGTGAGGCCCGTAATCTGCCTGCACCCTATGTCAAAAAATTTAACACACCAGCAGTGTGAAGAGACCTGAAAGTGGCACATGGCAGCAGAGTGTGGCGATGGAGACAGCAGCAATGGGAGGCCATACAGGGACCCATGATAGACTCTGGACTTGGCAGCAGCATGAGGAGGCGGTATATAGGGGCCCATGGCAGATTAGGGGCCTGGCAGCAGCTATGTGAGGCCCGTAATCTGCCTGCACCCTATGTCAAAAAATTTAACACACCAGCAGTGTGAAGAGACCTGAAAGTGGCACATGGCAGCAGAGTGTGGCGATGGAGACAGCAGCAATGGGAGGCCGTACAGGGACCCATGAGAGACTCTAGACTTGGCAGCAGCATGAGGAGGCGGTATATAGGGGCCCATGGCAGATTAGGGGCCTGGCAGCAGCTATGTGAGGCCCGTAATCTGCCTGCACCCTATGTCAAAAAATTTAACACACCAGCAGTGTGAAGAGACCTGAAAGTGGCACATGGCAGCAGAGTGTGGCGATGGAGACAGCAGCAATGGGAGGCCGTACAGGGACCCATGAGAGACTCTAGACTTGGCAGCAGCATGAGGAGGCGGTATATAGGGGCCCATGGCAGATTAGGGGCCTGGCAGCAGCTATGTGAGGCCCGTAATCTGCCTGCACCCTATGTCAAAAAATGTAACACACCAGCAGTGTGTGAGGAGACCTGAAAGTGGCACATGGCAGCAGAGTGTGGCGATGGAGACAGCAGCAATGGGAGGCCGTACAGGGACCCATGAGAGACTCTAGACTTGGCAGCAGCATGAGGAGGCGGTATATAGGGGCCCATGGCAGATTAGGGGCCTGGCAGCAGCTATGTGAGGCCCGTAATCTGCCTGCACCCTATGTCAAAAAATGTAACACACCAGCAGTGTGTGAGGAGACCTGAAAGTGGCACATGGCAGAGTGTGGCGATGGAGACAGCAGCAATGGGAGGCCGTACAGGGACCCATGAGAGACTCTGGACCTGGCAGCAGCATGAGGAAGCGGTATATAGGGGCCTATGGCAGATTAGGGGCCTGGCAGCAGCTATAGGAGGCCCATAATCTGCCAGCACCCTATGTCAAAAAATTCTACACACCAGCAGTGTGTGAGGAGACCTGAAAGTGGCACATGGCAGAGTGTGGCGATGGAGACAGCAGCAATGGGAGGCCGTACAGGGACCCATGAGAGACTCTGGACCTGGCAGCAGCATGAGGAGGCGGTATATAGGGGCCTATGGCAGATTAGGGGCCTGGCAGCAGCTATAGGAGGCCCATAATCTGCCAGCACCCTATGTCAAAAAATTCTACACACCAGCAGTGTGAGGAGACCTGAAAGTGGCACATGGCAGCAGAGTGTGGCGATGGAGACAGCAGCAATGGGAGGCCGTACAGGGACCCATGACAGACTCTAGACTTGGCAGCAGCATGAGGAGGCGGTATATAGGGGCCCATGGCAGATTAGGGGCCTGGCAGCAGCTATGTGAGGCCCGTAATCTGCCTGCACCCTATGTCAAAAAATTTAACACACCAGCAGTGTGAAGAGACCTGAAAGTGGCACATGGCAGCAGAGTGTGGCGATGGAGACAGCAGCAATGGGAGGCCATACAGGGACCCATGACAGACTCTGGACTTGGCAGCAGCATGAGGAGGCGGTATATAGGGGCCTATGGCAGATTAGGGGCCTGGCAGCAGCTATAGGAGGCCCGTAATCTGCCAGCACCCTATGTCAAAAAATTTAACACACCAGCAGTGTGAAGAGACCTGAAAGTGGCACATGGCAGCAGAGTGTGGCGATGGAGACAGCAGCAATGGGAGGCCGTACAGGGACCCATGAGAGACTCTGGACTTGGCAGCAGCATGAGGAGGCGGTATATAGGGGCCCATGGCAGATTAGGGGCCTGGCAGCAGCTATGTGAGGCCCGTAATCTGCCTGCACCCTATGTCAAAAAATTTAACACACCAGCAGTGTGAAGAGACCTGAAAGTGGCACATGGCAGCAGAGTGTGGCGATGGAGACAGCAGCAATGGGAGGCCATACAGGGACCCATGACAGACTCTGGACTTGGCAGCAGCATGAGGAGGCGGTATATAGGGGCCTATGGCAGATTAGGGGCCTGGCAGCAGCTATAGGAGGCCCGTAATCTGCCAGCACCCTATGTCAAAAAATTAAACACACCAGCAGTGTGAGGAGACCTGAAAGTGGCACATGTTTGAGGCATGATTCATGGCGGATTTAGTCAGTTGTGTCAGGAACTGGTGGTTTGAAATCCAGACTAATCCACGCCTGATTCATTTTCACAAACGTGAGTCTCTCCACACTTTGGGTGGACAGTCGTGTCCTCCGCGGAGTTACAATACCTCCTGCCGCACTAAACACGCGCTCCGATGCCACGCTACTGGCCGGGCATGACAGCCTTTCAAGGGCAAATTCAGCTAGTTGGGGCCAAAGGTCAAGTTTCGTTGCCCAGTAGTCAAGGGGATTGTCTACCTCGGTTGGCAGGGTGCTGTCCAAGTAGGCCCAAGCCTGTTGTTTGAGCTCCTGCTCCAGGTCCACCTGATGCTGCTGCTGCTGCTGCGGCTGGTTAGTAGTTTCCTCACTGCGCTGGTGAAGAAAGCTACTCATCATCGACTGCAGACTGAGGCAGCCGCTGCTGGTGGAGCTGCCACTGCTCCTACCACCCCACCCCTCCCCTGCTGCCATGCCAGCGGAACGCGAGCGCACAGGGCCCACAGTGTCTGAGGATGGACGTTGGCGCACAAAGGCAGAGACCAACTGACTACATAGGTGGTTTTTATAGTACGTAATTTTGGCCTCCCTCTCAGCAGGTGTGAAAAAGGCCACCATTTTGGACCGGTAGCGAGGGTCCAACAAGGTGGACAGCCAAAAGTCATCCCTCTGTCTGATGGTTATTATTCGGCTGTCGCTACGCAAGCAACCGAGCATGCTATGGGCCATTTGTGCCAAGGAATGCGAGGGACTCCCTGCCTCCATCTCCACAGCATACTGCCACGGTGCGTCTGGGTCCTCTGTCTCCTCCTCCTCCTCTACCAGATGCTCCTGCTCCTCCACTCCTGTCCGCTGAGTGGAAAAACCACCCATTTCACTCAATAATTCCTGAGCACAAATGTCCTCCTCTACCTCCTCCTCTTCTTCCTGTCCTGCCCCCACAGGGGTCATGTGGCGTTGAGATCTGTGCGCCACGTCTACCGCACCCTGACCAGCCATTGTTAACAGCATTTGTTCCAGGACGTGCAACAGAGGAATGACGTCGTTCATCCCATAGTCCTGCCGACTCACGAATAGCGTGGCCTCCTCAAAGGGCCTGAGCAAGCGGCAGGTGTCACGCATGAGCTGCCAATGGCTGACATCTAAGTTACACAGGGGAGTACCTTTATCCGCTTGTAACATCAGGAAATCGGTGATGGCCTTTCGCTGCTCGTAAAGGCGGTCTAACATGTGTAGGGTTGAATTCCACCTTGTTGCAACGTCGCAGATCAGGCGATGCTGTGGAATTCCGTTCTGCCGCTGCAGCTCAATGAGGGTGTTCTTTGCGGTGTAGGAATGGCTGAAATGCATGCACAGTTTACGTGACATTTTAAGGATGTCTTGCAGTGGGATGGTGGATTTTAGGAACCGCTTGACAACCAGATTGAACACGTGAGCCATGCATGGCGCATGGCACAACCTTCCTTGACGCAGAGCAGACACCATGTTCTTTCCGTTGTCAGTCAACATGGTTCCGATTTTTAGTTTGCGCGGAGACAGCCATCTGTCGATTTCTCTGTTCATTACACTCAGCAGTTCCTCCCCTGTGTGACTACGTTCGCCAAGGCATACCAGGTGCAGCACAGCGTGACACCGTTGCGCCCTGCACATGTGATATGCCGGTCGGGTAATGGGACTTGGCACGGGGGTGGCGGCTGAGGACACGGCGGAAAAAGAGGTGGTAGAGGCGGACATGCTTGCTGGACCAAGGACGTGCAAACGTGGAGGCAAAAGCGTCGTGACCTGTCCAAGTTGCTGGTGCGGCTGTGCCGGCACCACGTTCACCCAGTGGGCCGTAAATGACATGTACTGTCCCTGACCGTAGTTACAGCTCCACACGTCGGCGCTGCCGTGCACTTTGGCAGAGACCGACATGCTCAAAGACTGGCCCACCATCTCTTCTACATGTGAATGCAGGGCTGGCACTGCCTTTTGGGCAAAGAAATGACGGCTTGGCACTCTCCACCGCGGCGCGGCACAAGCCATCATTTCTCGGAAAGATGCTGAGTCCACCAGTTGGAAAGGGAGGGACTGCAGCACCAGCAACTTGGACAGGAGGACGTTCAGCTTTTGCACCGTCGGGTGCGTGCTCGCAAACTGTTGTCTCTTGGATACGGATTCCAAGAAAGACTGTTGACGGAATCCGAGAAGAGGAGTAGCAGGAGAAGGAGCATCTGAACGAGCGGAAGATGCCAATGAGCGACAACTCCCCTCAGCAGAGGTGTTGGAGCCTTGACTGGCTGATAGAGGGCGATTGACGACGTCGGGTGACGGAGCAAGTAACGGAGCGGGTGATGGAGCGGGGGCTGGGGCAGGCAGAACCGCCGTATGTTTATCACGGTTTTCCCAGGCCACCGAATGGTGACGCTGCATATGCTGACGCAACGCTGTAGTCCCAACATGGGCCCCCTGGCCACGCTTGCATTTCTGGCCACATAGTCGACATACGGCTACGTTTACTTCCTCGGGCGGCTTGAGGAAAAATTGCCACACCACCGAGTAGGAAACTTTGCCCCCGCTACTCTTCACTGGCTGACTGCTACTTCCTCCGTGCGCAACGGCACCACTACTGGCCGTGGTGGTAGGCTGCAGTGGAGCTGGTGCTCTACTCCGTGGACGTTTGGCTCCACTGACACTGATGCGACCCTGCTGCTGTCTCCTGGGCAACCCACCGACTGTTTTGCTCGCTGCCAAGCTGCCACCCTCTTCTCCTGATGATGCGGAAGAAATTGCCTGATGACGACGAGGCTGCCAAGTGCGATCAACCTCCTCATCATCAAGTAGGGTCTCCGCCTCACTACTAGCCCCCTCGGCTGCGTCTGGGTCAGGAGACAGACCTGTCTCTAGACCGGCTACCGAGCCACTCTCCTCGCCAGTACTTGTTCGCTTGGCTGCTGAAAAGGCCGATGTCTCCCCCCGTTCCTGACCGCCCTCTGTTAGCTCTTCCTCACTGTACAGTGGGGCTGAGCCCACAGCATGCGATACTTCGCTTGGTGAGGGAACAGCAAAGGACAGGGGCAGGTAGAGGACACGTGATTTCAGTGGGCTTGGTCCCGGGCCATGCCAACTAACGGTTGTGTCTGACGTACCCACCGACCGTTGGCTGTAGGTGTCAGAGGTGACCTGGGAAGAGGAAGACGACCGAGCCAACCAATCAATGACGGCAGGGTTGTCGGTGGAGACACGACCGCTGGATGACACCGGGAGCACTGGCCTCTGGCTGCGAATACTGCTGCCTCGACCCCTTCCTCTGCTGCCACGTCTGCTCGCTCCTAAAACATTGCCTCCTCTGCCACTCCTCTGCATGTTGTCTGACATACTATTTAATTCAACGATTAGGTGTCCCTGAGTAACAATTCTCTGGCACTCAGTAACAATTCTGTCTGTCCCTGAGTATGAATTCTGTGGCCCTGAGTAACAATTATGTGTCTGTGCGAGTAACAATTCTGTGTCTGTGCGAGTAACAATTCTGTGTCTGTGCAAGTAACAATTTTGTGTCTGTGCGAGTAACAATTCTCTGGCACTCAGTAACAATTCTGTCTGTCCCTGAGTAACAATTCTCTGGCACTCAGTAACAATTCTGTCTGTCCCTGAGTATGAATTCTGTGGCCCTGAGTAACAATTCTGTGTCTGTGCGAGTAACAATTCTGTGTCTGTGCAAGTAACAATTTTGTGTCTGTGCGAGTAACAATTCTCTGGCACTCAGTAACAATTCTGTCTGTCCCTGAGTAACAATTCTCTGGCACTCAGTAACAATTCTGTCTGTCCCTGAGTATGAATTCTGTGGCCCTGAGTAACAATTCTGTGTCTGTGCGAGTAACAATTCTGTGTCTGTGCAAGTAACAATTTTGTGTCTGTGCGAGTAACAAATCTCTGGCACTCAGTAACAATTCTGTCTGTCCCTGAGTAACAATTCTCTGGCACTCAGTAACAATTCTGTCTGTCCCTGAGTAACAATTCTCTGGCACTCAGTAACAATTCTGTCTGTCCCTGAGTATGAATTCTGTGGCCCTGAGTAACAATTCTGTGTCTGTGCGAGTAACAATTCTGTGTCTGTGCAAGTAACAATTTTGTGTCTGTGCGAGTAACAATTCTCTGGCACTCAGTAACAATTCTGTCTGTCCCTGAGTAACAATTCTCTGGCACTCAGTAACAATTCTGTCTGTCCCTGAGTAACAATTCTCTGGCACTCAGTAACAATTCTGTCTATCCCTGAGTATGAATTCTGTGGCCCTGAGTAACAATTCTGTGTCTGTGCGAGTAACAATTCTGTGTCTGTGCAAGTAACAATTTTGTGTCTGTGCGAGTAACAATTCTCTGGCACTCAGTAACAATTCTGTCTGTCCCTGAGTAACAATTCTCTGGCACTCAGTAACAATTCTGTCTGTCCCTGAGTATGAATTCTGTGGCCCTGAGTAACAATTCTGTGTCTGTGCGAGTAACAATTCTGTGTCTGTGCAAGTAACAATTTTGTGTCTGTGCGAGTAACAATTCTCTGGCACTCAGTAACAATTCTGTCTGTCCCTGAGTAACAATTCTCTGGCACTCAGTAACAATTCTGTCTGTCCCTGAGTAACAATTCTCTGGCACTCAGTAACAATTCTGTCTATCCCTGAGTATGAATTCTGTGGCCCTGAGTAACAATTCTGTGTCTGTGCGAGTAACAATTCTGTGTCTGTGCAAGTAACAATTTTGTGTCTGTGCGAGTAACAATTCTCTGGCACTCAGTAACAATTCTGTCTGTCCCTGAGTAACAATTCTCTGGCACTCAGTAACAATTCTGTCTGTCCCTGAGTAACAATTCTCTGGCACTCAGTAACAATTCTGTCTATCCCTGAGTATGAATTCTGTGGCCCTGAGTAACAATTCTGTGTCTGTGCGAGTAACAATTCTGTGTCTGTGCAAGTAACAATTTTGTGTCTGTGCGAGTAACAATTCTCTGGCACTCAGTAACAATTCTGTCTGTCCCTGAGTAACAATTCTCTGGCACTCAGTAACAATTCTGTCTGTCCCTGAGTAACAATTCTCTGGCACTCAGTAACAATTCTGTCTGTCCCTGAGTAACAATTCTCTGGCACTCAGTAACAATTCTGTCTGTCCCTGAGTAACAATTCTCTGGCACTCAGTAACAATTCTGTCTGTCCCTGAGTATGAATTCTGTGGCCCTGAGTAACAATTCTGTGTCTGTGCGAGTAACAATTCTGTGTCTGTGCAAGTAACAATTTTGTGTCTGTGCGAGTAACAAATCTCTGGCACTCAGTAACAATTCTGTCTGTCCCTGAGTAACAATTCTCTGGCACTCAGTAACAATTCTGTCTGTCCCTGAGTAACAATTCTCTGGCACTCAGTAACAATTCTGTCTGTCCCTGAGTATGAATTCTGTGGCCCTGAGTAACAATTCTGTGTCTGTGCGAGTAACAATTCTGTGTCTGTGCAAGTAACAATTTTGTGTCTGTGCGAGTAATAATTCTCTGGCACTCAGTAACAATTCTGTCTGTCCCTGAGTAACAATTCTCTGGCACTCAGTAACAATTCTGTCTGTCCCTGAGTAACAATTCTCTGGCACTCAGTAACAATTCTGTCTATCCCTGAGTATGAATTCTGTGGCCCTGAGTAACAATTCTGTGTCTGTGCGAGTAACAATTCTGTGTCTGTGCAAGTAACAATTTTGTGTCTGTGCGAGTAACAATTCTCTGGCACTCAGTAACAATTCTGTCTGTCCCTGAGTAACAATTCTCTGGCACTCAGTAACAATTCTGTCTGTCCCTGAGTAACAATTCTCTGGCACTCAGTAACAATTCTGTCTGTCCCTGAGTAACAATTCTCTGGCACTCAGTAACAATTCTGTCTGTCCCTGAGTAACAATTCTCTGGCACTCAGTAACAATTCTGTCTGTCCCTGAGTATGAATTCTGTGGCCCTGAGTAACAATTCTGTGTCTGTGCGAGTAACAATTCTGTGTCTGTGCAAGTAACAATTTTGTGTCTGTGCGAGTAACAATTCTCTGGCACTCAGTAACAATTCTGTCTGTCCCTGAGTAACAATTCTCTGGCACTCAGTAACAATTCTGTCTGTCCCTGAGTAACAATTCTCTGGCACTCAGTAACAATTCTGTCTATCCCTGAGTATGAATTCTGTGGCCCTGAGTAACAATTCTGTGTCTGTGCGAGTAACAATTCTGTGTCTGTGCAAGTAACAATTTTGTGTCTGTGCGAGTAACAATTCTCTGGCACTCAGTAACAATTCTGTCTGTCCCTGAGTAACAATTCTCTGGCACTCAGTAACAATTCTGTCTGTCCCTGAGTAACAATTCTCTGGCACTCAGTAACAATTCTGTCTGTCCCTGAGTAACAATTCTCTGGCACTCAGTAACAATTCTGTCTGTCCCTGAGTAACAATTCTCTGGCACTCAGTAACAATTCTGTCTGTCCCTGAGTAACAATTCTCTGGCACTCAGTAACAATTCTGTCTGTCCCTGAGTAACAATTCTGTCTGTCCCTGAGAATGAATTCTGTGGCCCTAAGAATTCTCTGGCACTCAGTAACAATTCTGTCTGTCCCTGAGTAACAATTCTCTGGCACTCAGTAACAATTCTGTCTGTCCCTGAGTAAAAATTCTGTGGCCCTAATAACGTTTCTGTGGCCCTAAGTAACAATTCTCTGGCACTGAGTAACAATTCTGTCTGTCCCTGAGTATGAATTCTGTGGCCCTAACTAGCGTTTCTTTGTCCCTAAATAACGATTCTGTGGCCCTCATTAACAAGTCTGTGTCCCTGAGTAATGGTTCTCTGTCCCTAAGTAACTTCTCTCTGTCCCCAATTCTCGTTTCTGTGGCCCTAACTCTGTCCCTGTCCCTAGTACAGAGCGGTCTGCCTCTGTTCAATGACTGCAGGCAAATGAAGATTTCCAAAATGGCCGCTATATATACCTCGACCATTACACAGTGCTGGCTGGCTGGCTGCTGATTGGCTGATGCGATCACATGTCGTTGAGGAATGCATTATGGGGCAGCGCGCCTTGTCTGCGCGCCTTCCCCGACATCCCCGCTCCGTCGCCGCACATGTCAGCCGCCATTTTCGGAAAAATTTTGATTCGCGCGTCCGAATTAGGCTGTTTTTCGGATTCGGCACGAATCGAAATTTTTCCGATATTCGACTCGAATTCCACTTCGGATACTTCGATTCGCTCATCTCTAATCCCAAAGCGTGTTCAGCAGGACATAAAATAATTTAATAGTAAGCCTGCCGTTAAAAAACTATGCAAGTGAATGTGCAAACAGGAAGAACCATCCAGCCAACAACAAAAAAAGATTAGTGGGCCAACATATATCTTTTTTTGTCTTGCAAAGGAAAACAAGGCTCAGTCACTGCAAAACAAGTCTGGGATGGTGACAAGTCCTCAAGCAAAGGTTAGCAAATGCCCCACAGCAGCAAGTTGTCCTTACATGACCATGTCTCACAAACTTTAAAGTTCAAAAGGACTTGTTCACTTTTGAAATCACTGATATATTAATAGTAAAAGGTTCAGTCTGAGCATGTAGGAGTGGGTGACTGGGGACAAAGAGAAGGCAAATTTATTAAATACCTTCTTCAGCTCTGTGTTTAATAATAGACCACATAGATGAGTTCTTGCTGGAAAAAAATATTGTAAGCAACAGACAGCTTGGATTCATGAAAGACAGAAGTTGTCAAACAAATCTGATTTCTTTTTATGTGGGGGTGAGCCAAACCTTGGACAGAGGGGTGGCGGTGAACGTGGTATACTTGAATTTTGCAAAAGTGTTTGACACAGTTCCCCACACATGGCTAATGTGTAAGGTAAAGTCTACAGGCTTGGAAAAATCCATATGTAAATGGATAGAAAACTGGCTAAAAGATCATATTCAGAGAGTAGTGGTTAATAATTCATACTCTGAATGGTCTAAGGATGTCAGTGGTGTACCCCAAGGTTCAGTGTTGGGACCCTTACTTTTTAATATATTTATAAACGATATAGGGTCTGGGATTGAAAATCCCATTTCAGTCTTTGCAGATGACATCAAGCTGTGCAGTGGAATAACGTCTTTACAGGATATCTCCAATTTACAAGCCAACCTAAATGCACTTTTTAACTTTGCAACTATGTGGCAAATGAGGTTTAATGTTAATAAATGTAAGGTTATGCACTTGGGGGCTGAGAATATGCATGCATCATACATACCAGGGGGAGAACAACTGGGGGAATCAATGGTGGAGAAGGATCTGGGAGTTCTGGTAGATCACAAGCTTAATAATGGCATGCAATACCAAGCTGCAGTTTCTAAAGTGAGCAAAATCCTCTCTTGTATTAAAAGAGGTATAGACTCCAGAGAGAGATCATTTTAGCCCTGTACAAATCATTACTAAGACCTCATCTGGAATATACAGTTATATTTTTGGCACCAATTCACAAAAATAATATTGGGGAACTGGAGAAAGTACAGAGAAGGGCAACCAAACTGATAAGAGGCATGGAGGAGCTCAGCTATGAGGAAAGATTAGACAAACTGAATTTATTCTCTTGAGAAGAGGAGATTAAGGGGGGATATAATCAACATGTATAAATACATCAGTGGTTCATATAGTGAACTCAGTGTAGAGTTATTGTCCCTGAGGTCATCACAGAGGACAAGGGGGCATTCTTTACGTCTGTAGGAAAAGAAAATTAATCTCCAAGCACGGAACGGTTTCTTAAGTAAGAGCTGTAAAAATGTGGAATAGACTCCCTCAACAGTTGGTTCTGGCCAGCTCAGTGGATTGCTTTAAAAAAGGCCTGGATTCTTCCTTGGATACACAAAAAAAAACTGGATACTAACATTTATAGGTAAGGTTGATCCAGGGAATATCCGATTGCCTCTTGGGAGATCAGGAAGGAATGTTTTCCCCTGCAGGAGCAAATTGGATCATGCTTTGCTGGGGGTTTGTTTTGCCTTCCTTTGGATCAACTGTGGGTGTAGGATTATAATTTTTTTTTTTTCAGTGGTTTAACTGGATGGACTTTTGTCTTTTTTTCAGCCAGACTAACTATGTAACTATGATTTCAATAAGAGTAGTGGCAGCATACATTTTGTCCTCCAAGGTTTGTGTGATTGCCCCAATTGTCTTACTTCCCACGTTGTATTGAAGGCAAGTTTGCTTCTTGCTGTTTCCAGCTCCTTCTGCATCATCAGCTTGGATTTAACTAAAAGCTCTGCATCACAAAGCATCAGGGCTTTGTGCTCCTTGGAGGATCAGCAGTACTCTCTGCATCACAAGACACCTCCAGATCTCCTTCAGAGATCGACAGGGAGGATATTGTATGTAAGGTCAGGGTTGTTGATGCCTTGTTCCACAGATAGGCTGTGTCTTGGCTCGATCCCACAGTCCTAGTCCTGGACCAGTGCACTGCTGGATTTTCCTATCCCATAGTCAGACTGAAGAAGGTACAATATTCATAGGAGAATATTGTTGAGGAATCAGGACTCTCAAAACAGCCATAATAGTTGATGATATGCCCAAAAGTTGAAAAGCAAATTTAATGTGTGGCCATCTCATGTCACTGTTCACAAGCTTTAGTGCATAAAACGGCAGGCATAATAATAATAATTAATAAATCTCCGATAGAAGTTCACAAATCCCACAAACCCTTTTTTTGTCTGTGGTTGCAGGCCAGTCTAAGATAGCAGAGAGATCTTAATTCCCGCTGTAGAAATCACCAGGTCAAAGAATTGGATGCTCTGCCGCTCGAACTCGCACTTCTCAGGTTTGGCATAGTCAGTGTTGGCGGAACTGGCAGAGAACATTCTTCACGTGCCCCCAGTGTAAGTCAAGGGACACAGAGTAAATTAAGATATCATCTAGATATAAGATTACAAAAATGTCCAGAACGTTTCTGCGTATGTAAGTGACAAAATGCTGGAAGGTGGCAGGAGCATTGCAGAGACTGAAGGGCATGACCAAATATTCAAAGGGGCCGAATATGGTATGAAAAGCTGTCTTCCACTCATCCCCTTTGCTTATGTGGACCAGGTTATAAGCCCCTCGTAAATCTAGCATGGTAAAGATGGTTATGGACCTCAACCCTTGGAACAGTTTGGGTTCAAGAGGAAGGGGATAATGTTTTTTTCCTGTTATTTCTTTATGTTTCCGGTAATCCACACATGGCCGTAAAGAGTGGTCCTTTTTCCCAACAAAGAATATTCCCGATTCTGCTGGAGAAGTGGATGGGTGGATGAAACCCTTTTCTAAGTTTTTGTCAACATATTGTTTTAAAGCTTCCTGTTCCTGTTCTGAAAATGGGAATATTCGCATGAAATGGAATCTCGGCTGCCGGAAGCAGTTCAGTTGGGCAATGTGGGAGTAGGGCGTCAGCTCCCCGTCTGTTGAAGACATCAAGATATTTGTGATAAGACTCAGGCACCATTTGACAGATTTCAAGATCAGAGTCCATACATAATAGAGTCACAGCAGAATTAGGTGATTCTGGCAAGCAATCTTCCAGACAATAGGTAGATTGGAAGTTGGCTTCTCCTGTAATCCAGTCAATTTGAGGATTGTGAGCCTGGTAGGCCCAGAATAATAGGAAACAATGGAGATGTGATAGCATCAAGGTTCAAAAGTTCTTTCAGTTTGGAAGGAGTAACAACAGGCAATGGTGGTGTCTCCTGGGTTACCAATCCTGATTTGATACATAAGCTATCTGCCAGGTAAACTGAAAGTCTTTGAGTCTTTTGTCATAAGGGTATACGCTGCTGGGATGCTAAAGTCATGTCAATAAAGCAGCTCCTTGCCCCAGAGTCAATAATGGTGTTGACCGAGATTGCTCCTTCCGGCAGCTGGAATGAGATTGGAAGAGCTAGGTCAGTTGTACTGGCAGACAGTGATGACAGGTTAGCAGGAGAAATAGATAGACACATATGCATTTTTGCGGGACATGTGCATACATAATAGCCGGCTTCTCCGCAGTATAGGCAAATCTTGTTCTGCCGACAACACAGGACATTCCTCAGGTGACAAGGAAGGATGTATAAATCCAAGCTGCATGGGTTCTGGAGTTTCAGATGCTGGAGGCACAGGATTGGCAGGAATACAGCTGGCAGGAGCGGAATGGGCAGCTGTGGAGTGAGCAGAAGAGGGCACCCTGGGCATCATCTATACAGGACATAACTGCTGAGAAGATCTTTCCAGCCTGCGTTCTCACAGCCGCTGGTCCATCTGAATGGCCAAGGTATTAAGGGCCTCCAACGTATTTGATATACCAACCCAGGCTAAATCATCCTTTAACCCTTCAGAAAGTCCAAGGCAGAACTGGTATCACAGAGCTGCGTCATTCCACTGTGTGTTTGAGCTCCAGCGTCTGAAGTCTGTAACATAGTCCTCAACCGTTACGCGTCCTTGCTGGAGTGCATGAAGGCCAGCCTGCTGTGGTGGTCTGCTGTGGATCATCATATAGCTGAGCCATTGCTTCAAAGAAAACAGACATGGTGTGCAGCTGGGAATTGTTCTCTTCGAGAAGTCGGTGGGCCCAGGTCTGTGGTCTTGGTGGATTCCAGGGAGAAAGTCTGTGGTTGCAGGGAGAAGAATAATTGACATGTGCTCTGGAATGCCTGGAATTTACTTTAATCTCTTGAAAATCTTTCTGGTGTAGGGATCCTGGGTTCAGGGTGTAGCATCACCACTAGAGATGAGCGAATCGAACTTGGCGAAGTAGAATTCGTTTCGAATATTAGGAAAAATTCGATTCGCTCCGAATCCGAAAATTAGCAAACTTCGGATGCACGAATCGAATTTTCCCCGATCGGCCGATTTTCATCCCTTCTACAGCCGGCAAAAAGTGTCCCTGCAGAGAGCTCCGCTATTTCTGACAGTTCTCTGACAGTTCCTTCACATTTACAGCGGTTGAAACATTGTATCTATTTGTTTCCATTTAGGATACAGATGTTTTTATTCGGAAACAAATAGATACAATGTTTCAACCGCTGTAAATGTGAAGGAACTGTCAGAAAACTGTCAGAAATAGCGGAGCTCTCTGCAGATACACTTTTTGCTGGACTGGAATTCTTCTTATTTTCATCCTACTTCTTCTTCTTCATCATCCTCATCCTCTTCTTCTTCTTCTTCATCCTCATCCTCTTCTTCTTCATCCTCATCCTCTTCCTCTTCTTCTTCATCCTCATCCTCTTCTTCTTCTTCATCCTCATCCTCTTCTTCTTCTTCTTCATTCTCATTATCCTCTTCTTCTTCTTCTTCTTCATCCTCATCCTCTTCTTCTTCTTCCTCATCCTCATCCTCATCCTCTTCTTCTTCATCCTCATCCTCTTCTTCTTCTTCATCCTCATCCTCTTCTTCTTCTTCTTCATCCTCATTATCCTCTTCTTCTTCTTCTTCTTCTTGTTCTTCTTCTTCTTCTTCATCATCCTCATCCTCTTCTTCTTCTTCTTCTTCTTCTTCTTCTTCCTCACCATCATCCTCTTCTTCTTCATCCTCATCCTCTTCTTCATCCTCATCCTCTTCTTCTTCTTCTTCTTCATCCTCATCCTCTTCTTCTTCCTCATCCTCTTCTTCTTCTTCTTCTTCTTCTTCTTCTTCTTATTCATCCTCATCCTCTTCTTCTTCTTCTTCATCCTCATCTTCTTCTTCTTCTTCTTCATCCTCATCCTCTTCTTCTTCTTCTTCTTCTTCATCCTCATCCTCATCCTCTTCTTCTTCTTCTTCTTCTTCTTCCTCATCCTCATCCTCTTCTTCTTCTTCTTCTTCTTCTTCTTCATCCTCATCCTCTTCTTCTTCTTCATCCTCATCATCTTCTTCTTCATCCTCATCCTCTTCTTCTTCTTCTTCTTCTTCTTCCTCATCCTCGTCTTCTTCATCCTCATCCTCTTCTTCTTCTTCCTCATCCTCTTCTTCTTCTTCTTCATCCTCATCCTCTTCTTCTTCTTCATCCTCATCCTCTTCTTCATCCTCATTCTCTTCTTCTTCATCCTCATCCTCTTCTTCTTCATCCTCATCCTCTTCTTCTTCATCCTCACCCTCTTCTTCTTCTTCTTCTTCTTCTTCTTCTTCTTCATCCTCATCCTCTTCTTCTTCTTCTTCTTCTTCATCCTCATCTTCTTCTTCCTCATCCTCATCCTCTTCTTCTTCTTCTTCATCCTCATCCTCTTCTTCTTCTTCTTCTTCATCCTCATCCTCTTCTTCTTCTTCTTCATCCTCATCCTCTTCTTCTTCTTCATCATCCTCATCCTCGTCTTCTTCATCCTCATCCTCTTCTTCTTCTTCCTCATCCTCTTCTTCTTCTTCTTCATCCTCATCCTCTTCTTCTTCTTCTTCATCCTCATCCTCTTCTTCATCCTCATTCTTTTCTTCTTCATCCTCATCCTCTTCTTCTTCTTCATCCTCATCCTCTTCTTCTTCATCCTCACCCTCTTCTTCTTCTTCTTCTTCATCCTCATCCTCTTCTTCTTCTTCTTCATCCTCATCCTCTTCTTCTTCCTCTTCTTCTTCATCCTCATCCTCTTCTTCTTCTTCTTCCTCATCCTCTTCTTCTTCTTCTTCATCTTCATCTTCATCCTCTTCTTCTTCTTCATTCTCTTCTTCTTCTTCTTCTTCTTCTTCTTCATCATCCTCATCCTCACCATCATCCTCTTCTTCTTCATCCTCATCCTCTTCTTCATCCTCATCCTCTTCTTCTTCTTCTTCATCCTCATCCTCTTCTTCTTCTTCTTCTTCCTCATCCTCTTCTTCTTCTTCTTCTTCTTCATCCTCATCCTCTTCTTCTTCTTCCTCCTCATTTTCTTCTTTTTCTTCTACTTCCTCATCTTCTTCTTCTTCTTCTTCTTCTTCTTCTTCTTCTTCTTCTTCTTCTTCATCCTCATCCTCTTCTTCTTCCTCACCATCACCATCTTCTTCTTCTTCATCCTCATCCTCTTCTTCATCCTCATCCTCTTCTTCTTCTTCTTCATCCTCATCCTCTTCTTCTTCTTCCTCATCCTCTTCTTCTTCTTAATCCTCATCCTCTTCTTCTTCTTCTTCTTCTTCTTCATCCTCATCTTCTTCTTCATCCTCATCCTCTTCTTCTTCTTCTTGCTGCTGGGGGGACTTTTTAACCTAATTTACAGCGGTTGAAACATTGTATCTATTTGTTTCCATTTAGGATACAGATGTTTTTATTCGGAAACAAATAGATACAATGTTTCAACCGCTGTAAATGTGAAGGAACTGTCAGAAAACTGTCAGAAATAGCGGAGCTCTCTGCAGATACACTTTTTGCTGGACTGGAATTCTTCTTATTTTCATCCTACTTCTTCTTCTTCATCATCCTCATCCTCTTCTTCTTCTTCATCATCCTCATCCTCTTCTTCTTCTTCTTCATCCACATCCTCTTCTTCTTCATCCTCTTCCTCTTCTTCTTCTTCATCCTCATCCTCTTCTTCATCCTCATTCTCTTCTTCTTCATCCTCATCCTCTTCTTCTTCATCCTCATCCTCTTCTTCTTCTTCATCCTCATCCTCTTCTTCTTCTTCTTCATCCTCATTATCCTCTTCTTCTTCTTCTTCTTCTTCTTCTTCTTCTTCTTCTTCATCATCCTCATCCTCTTCTTCTTCTTCTTCTTCTTCCTCACCATCATCCTCTTCTTCTTCATCCTCATCCTCTTCTTCATCCTCATCCTCCTCTTCTTCTTCTTCTTCTTCTTCTTCTTCTTCTTCTTCTTCTTCATCCTCATCCTCTTCTTCTTCCTCATCCTCTTCTTCTTCTTCTTCTTCTTCTTCATCCTCATCCTCTTCTTCTTCTTCTTCATCCTCATCTTCTTCTTCTTCTTCTTCTTCTTCTTCTTCATCCTCATCCTCTTCTTCTTCTTCTTCTTCTTCTTCATCCTCATCCTCATCCTCTTCTTCTTCTTCTTCTTCTTCCTCATCCTCATCCTCTTCTTCTTCTTCTTCTTCTTCTTCTTCTTCTTCTTCTTCATCCTCATCATCTTCTTCTTCTTCATCCTCATCATCTTCTTCTTCATCCTCATCCTCTTCTTCTTCTTCTTCTTCTTCTTCTTCTTCCTCATCCTCGTCTTCTTCATCCTCATCCTCTTCTTCTTCTTCCT
Source organism: Staurois parvus (assembly GCF_062004578.1). NCBI lineage: Eukaryota > Metazoa > Chordata > Amphibia > Anura > Ranidae > Staurois > Staurois parvus. The sequence goes on along the minus strand of NW_028318110.1, from coordinate 3,180,965 downwards.
CATCCTCTTCTTCTTCTTCTTCATCCTCATCCTCTTCTTCTTCTTCCTCATCCTCATCCTCTTCTTCATCCTCATTCTCTTCTTCTTCATCCTCATCCTCTTCTTCTTCATCCTCATCCTCTTCTTCTTCATCCTCACCCTCTTCTTCTTCTTCTTCTTCTTCATCCTCATCCTCTTCTTCTTCTTCTTCATCCTCATCTTCTTCTTCCTCATCCTCATCCTCTTCTTCTTCTTCTTCTTCATCCTCATCCTCTTCTTCTTCTTCTTCATCCTCATCCTCTTCTTCTTCTTCTTCATCCTCATCCTCTTCTTCTTCTTCTTCATCATCCTCATCCTCGTCTTCTTCATCCTCATCCTCTTCTTCTTCTTCCTCGTCCTCTTCTTCTTCTTCTTCATCCTCATCCTCTTCTTCTTCTTCATCCTCATCCTCTTCTTCATCATCATTCTTTTCTTCTTCATCCTCATCCTCTTCTTCTTCTTCATCCTCATCCTCTTCTTCTTCATCCTCACCCTCTTCTTCTTCTTCTTCATCCTCATCCTTTTCTTCTTCATCCTCACCCTCTTCTTCTTCCTCTTCTTCTTCATCCTCATCCTCTTCTTCTTCTTCTTCCTCATCCTCTTCTTCTTCTTCTTCTTCTTCTTCTTCATCTTCATCTTCATCCTCTTCTTCTTCTTCATTCTCTTCTTCTTCTTCTTCTTCTTCTTCTTCATCATCCTCATCCTCACCATCATCCTCTTCTTCTTCTTCATCCTCATCCTCTTCTTCATCCTCATCCTCTTCTTCTTCTTCTTCATCTTCATCCTCTTCTTCTTCTTCTTCTTCCTCATCCTCTTCTTCTTCTTCTTCTTCTTCATCCTCATCCTCTTCTTCTTCCTCATTTTCTTCTTTTTCTTCTACTTCCTCATCTTCTTCTTCATCCTCTTCCTCTTCCTCTTCTTCTTCTTCTTCTTCTTCATCCTCATCCTCTTCTTCATCCTCATTCTCTTCTTCTTCATCCTCATCCTCTTCTTCTTCTTCATCCTCTTCTTCTTCTTCTTCTTCTTCATCCTCATCCTCCTCTTCTTCTTCTTCTTCTTCTTCTTCATCATCCTCATCCTCTTCTTCTTCCTCACCATCACCATCTTCTTCTTCTTCATCCTCATCCTCTTCTTCATCCTCATCCCCTTCTTCTTCTTCTTCTTCATCCTCATCCTCTTCTTCTTCTTCTTCTTCCTCATCCTCTTCTTAATCCTCATCCTCTTCTTCTTCTTCTTCTTCTTCTTCTTCTTCTTCATCCTCATCCTCTTCTTCTTCTTCTTGCTGCTGGGGGGACTTTTTAACCTAGGCCTGTGTATGGCCTTCAATTGAAGCTGCTTCTGCTCCGCCACTCTGCCATTGGACTCTTGATAGTCGTCTCCCCACACTGCTGCTGGGGGGACTTTTTAACATAGGCCTCTGTATGGCCTTCAATTTAAGCTGCTTATGCTTTGCCACTCTGCCATGGGCCCCTGTACCGCCTCCTCATGCTGCTGCCAGGCCCGTAATCTGCCATGGGCCCCCGTACCGACTCCTCATGCTGCTGCCAGGCCCGTAATCTGTCATGGGCCCCTGTACCGCCTCCTCATGCTGCTGCCAGGTCCAGAGTGTGTCATGGGTCCCTGTACGGCCTCCCATTGCTGCTGTCTCCATCGCCACACTCTGCCATGTGCCACTTTCAGGTCTCCTCACACTGCTGGGGGGGTTCCATTTTGTCATAGGGTGCTGTATGGCCTCCCATTGCTGCTGCCTCCACCGCCACACTGTGGCTCCACACTCTGGTTTTGGCCCCGTGACTGCCCAAATGAGTGAAGTGTGCGGTGATTCTAAGATCGACGGCACTCATCTGCATGTCATACTGACTGACAGTATTATTTCTCTTCCCCAGCAGACTCCAAGGGCATTTAAATTAAAGGTACAGTGTTCTGCACTAATATAAAGGCTCTCTGAAGCCTAGAAACCCTTTTAATAAGTTAAATTCGCAGCGAATAAATTCGCATCGAATCGAATTTATTCCGCAAATTCGGCGAATCAGCCGAATCGAATTTTTGAATAATTCGCTCATCTCTAATCACCACAGTGGGTGCAGGAGGGGCCGTAGTGGAAGAGGAAGCGGACATTGTCACAGGACTTGCAGATGTAGCCAGGGATTGTAACCGCTCTTCCAATTGGACATACCCCTCTTGAAGAGACTTGACAACTTGAGTCAAGGCAGCGAGGTCCTGCCAAATCTCATCCATGGGTGAGGGTCTTCCTGCAGGCTCAACATGACTGTCTGCTACTGTCACGTACCTCGCTTGTGGGCCTGACGGCAGAGGTAGGCCTCTCATACAGCTCCAGCTCGAGGGGCGGCTGAAAGTGGAGCAGCAACCACAAGAGCGCGGCACGGTATGAGTGCCTGGTCTGTCTTGTAGTCAGTGTAGGAATAACTGGCACTTTGCTGGCATATGGAACAGCTGGCTGCAGATGGACAATGTAGCAGAGCGGGCTGACAGCAGCATGTACAGCAGAGCAGGCTGGTAGCAGGAGGGCTGGCAAGCCATTAATAGATCAGTGAATCAGGCATAAATGGCAGGTGGAAGAGTAGTCGGGTCACAGGCGAAGGTCAGCAGAGGTGGCGGCACATCAAGCAGATACAAAATGCAGAGTCCAAGAAGCAAGCCAAGGTCAATCACAGGTATCACATACAGGAACAGGCACAGCAATACAGGGGGAGCTGCAGATCAGACTGCACAGGCTAACAGAACTGCTGAGAACTACAAATCCACATGATTATGCACAGCAAAACGGGCACCTGCACTTGCGCAGCCGTGTATGTCCAGAAGCTTGAGCTGCACCATGACAAGTACTTTCCTGACAGGTAGCTAATACTAGACATTAGCTATCTCGAATACTTGTACACACAGTTCCCCTGGCTGGTGTTCCCTCTGCCTAGAACATCAGGGTTTGACAAGTAGGATTGCTGTGGCACAGAGACAACAAATTTGCATGTTAAGGTTCCTTTGTTTAAATGTTTACTTAGTCCACCCACTGCTATCTACTAGGAGACAACTGTGAGCCTATTGCTCCTAGCCAGTGGGTACCTGAACTGGCTGGTGGCTAATCATTTTCTTGTTAGAAGACTTAAGTCATAGAGTTAGAAGACTTAAGTCACTCAATCTATGCACAAGGAGAAAATGGAGCGTAACTTCACCTTTGTGTAGCTTTACTAAGACAAAAACTGAATGGGATTGTTTGAACTGCCATCATGTATATTGCCTGAACTGATATTATGAATATTGTTTGACTGAGACTGTTTATTGCCATAATTTCCTAAAGGTGTCAGTTGCTATGATACTGTATGATTTTGCCAATAAAGATCATCAGGTTTTCTGTTATAAAGCTTTGTAAAACATCCAATTTTGTCTGTTACCACCTGTGGTGTGTGATTTAGTTGTGGGACATCTGATCTGTACTTAAGTGCACCTGTGCCCAGACTATGGACGTTAAACTATTTGCATACTCTTTACCAGCAAAAAAAAAAAAAAAAGCTTTAAAACAAGTCCAATTTCACCTCTCTATTTGCTTTTACAGGGAAATAGTTCACAATAGTTCAAAAGATCACAATGTAGATTCAAAGCTGGTTTCAATCACTATAGAAATACCTACTGTGTTTACATTAGGAGGCTAGCAGCTCCTAGTTTTTGTTGTTTCACTGGCTTGTATTATTTTTAAGGCTTGCCATATTTATTTACTCAAAGCCACCTCATATTTTATGGTTTAGAAAAACAATATATTAAATTGAGTGTGCACTAAAAAACAGGGCTGGGACAAGGGGTGGGCAGGAGGGACAGCTCTCCTGGGCACAGCAGAGCAAGGGGGTAGAGAATGGATGCAGGGTGGTGCACCCATTCTACAGCATGCATTAGCAGTGGGGGGTGGGGCATATTTCCACATCCTTGCCCTGGGTGCAGGATGAACATGTCCTGATACTGTTCAAAACATTTGGGTGAGTTTAGTGGATGTTTTAATAAAAATATGGATTTGATGAACATTTGCACGAATATACACTACTGTATATTGCCAAAAGTATTGAGTTTGTAGCATGAAATTGTCCAAAATGTCTTGGTATGCTGATGCCTTAGGAATTTCCTTCACTGGAACTAAGGGGCCAATCCCGACCCCTGAAAAACAACCCCACACTATAATCCCCCCTCCACCAAACTTTACACTTGGCACAATGCAGTCAGGCAAGTACCATTCTCCTGGCAAACCCAGACACGTCTATTGGATTGCCAGACAGAGAAGTATGATTCATCACTCCAGAGAACATGTCTCCACTGCTCTAGAGTTCAGTGGCGGCGTGCTTTATACCACTGCATCCGACGCTTTGCATTGCACTTGGTGATGTAAGGCTTGGATGCAGCTGCTCAGCCATGGAAACCCATTCCATGAAGCTCTCTACACACTGTTGTTGTGCTAATCTGAAGGCCACACAAAGTTTGGAGGTCTTTAGCTATTGACTCTGCGGACAGTTGACAACTTCTGCGCACTTTGCGCTTCAGCATGTGCTGACCCCGCTCTGTCATTTTATGTGGCCTACCACTTCATGGCTGAGTTGCTCTTGTTTCTAGTTGCTTCCACTTTGTTATAATAGCACTAACAGTTGACCGTGCAATATTTAGTAGCAAGGAAGTTTCACGGCTGAACGTATTGCACAGGTGGCAACCTATCACAGTACCACACTTGAATTCAATGAGCTCCTGAGAGCGACCCATTCTTTCACAAATGTTTGTAGAAGCAGTCTGCATGCCTAGGTGCTTGAGTTTATACACCTGTGGCCATGAAGGTGATTGGAACATCTGAATTCAATGATTTGGAGGGGTGGCCCAATACTTTTGGCAATATAGTGTACATGTTATTGGGTGTGGGATTAAAAGTACCATTTCAGTCTTTGCAGATGACACCAAGCTATGCAGTGGAATAATGTCCTTACAGGTTGTCTCCAACTTACAAGCCGACCTCAATGCACTGTTTAATTGGGCAACTACTGTATGTGGAAAATGATGATAAATGTAAAGTTATGCACTTGGGGCTACGAAAATGCATGCATCTTACATACTAGGGGGAGTACAACTAGGGGAATCAATGGTGGAGAAGGATCTGGGAGTTCTGGTAGATCACAAGCTTAACAATGGCATGCAATGCCAAGCTGCAGTTTCCAAAGCAGAGAGAGGTATAAACAAGAGAGAGAGAGAGAGAGAGAGAGAGAGAGAGAGAGAATTTTGCCCATGTGCAAATCATTAGTAAAACCTCATCTGGAATATGCAGTTCAGTTTTGGGCACCAATTCTCTAAGGATATCGGGGAACTGGAGAAAGTGCAGAGAAGGGCAACCAAACTGATAAGAGGCTTGGAGGAGCTCAGCAATAAGGAGATTTTAGAGGAACTGAATGTAATCTCTCTTGAGAAGAGGAGAACATGTATAAATACATAGGTGGTCCATATAGTGAACTTGGTGTAGATTAGAGGACAAGGGGGCACTCTTTACGTCTGGAGGAAAAGAGGTTTAATCTTCAAACATGGAAAGGTTTTTTCACAGTAAGAGCTGTGAAAATGTGGAATAGACTCCCTTAAGTAGATTGCTTTAAAAAAGGACTGGATGCTTTCCTAAATGCACATAATACAACTGGATTCTAACATTTAAAGGTAAAGTTGATCCAGGGAATATCTGATTGTCTCCTGGGGGATCAGTAAGGAATTTTTCCCTTTGCTAGAGCAAATTGGATCATGCTTTGCTGTTTTTTTCCCCTCTGGATCAAGTGTGGGTATAGGATTGTGTATATAGGATTGTATTAATTTTTTTCTTTTCCTATTTATTGGTTGAACTTGATTGACTAGAATCTAACTATATATTGTGACATAAAAATTGGCAACTGATGCCATTTAATTATACAGAAAGCATGTAATGTTTTTTGTAATTTTAAAGAGAAAACAGAACTCACCAATCCATGGAGTCCAGCGCTGTCTTCCCCATAGTCGATTCTTTTCTGAACTTCGGCTCTCAAGTACTGTCATCTTGAATTTGGGAACTAGCTGTGACTTCCGAATGGATCACACTTGACCCCCCACTGCACATGCCAAAGGCATGGCAGTGCCAAGACAAGACCTGCAGGCTCCTGGTGATATGCCCCAGATGGCTGAGGGCTGGCAGGTGGGCCAAGCACATGTTTCACCACATCAAGGATTAAGGAAGTAGGATCAAATACCTTTCAAAAAAGATGGCCGCCAAGATGGCCGCTCCTTAACCACTTCCCGTCCGGCCGTTGTATATAAACGGCTGGACGATGGCAGTGCAGGGTCGGGTGGCCGTTTATAAATGGCTTCCCCGCACCCTGCTTGTGCGCGCTACCTGGGAGCGCGCAGCACCGCGATCTGGTGCCCGCTGTGTCCTCCAGACACAGTGGAACACCGATCGTCGGATGGACCTCTGAACGAGGTCCCGATCATGTGATCGCTGATTTGCCAATCAGTGAGCACATGCAAAGTAGTAAGCAAGATGTCACTTGTGACATCATTGCTTACTACGTGTGAAATCTGTGAATGATCACAGAGGTCACATGGTACAAGGCTATTCACAACAGCCTTGTACCATGTGACAAGCTGTGACCAATCACAGCTCACTCAGTAGTTCCCAATGGCTGCAAGAATACAGCTAGAGAGAAGGAGAAATGATTGCTTTTACACCCATAAAAGATGTAAAAGCAATCAGTGTAACATAAAAAAAAAAATCTTCATCGCCCCCCACAAGTAGTACAGTGTCACCATGGTGACACTATACTGCTAAGGTGACAGTATGTAAAATAAATAAATAAAAAATAATATAAAAAAATAAAAAAAAATGTAAAAAAAAAATGTTTAAAAATTATAATTTTGGTTATAAACTAATTTGGGTTATTTTTTTTTTTTTTTTACTAAAAATATAACGGAATACATTTTGGCCAAAATTTATGATGAAATACTATTTATTTTCAAAATTTTATACGAAAAACTAAATTTTTGGACTTTTTAATTTACATAGCAAAAAAATAAAAATCCCAGTGGTGAATAAATACCACCAAAATAAAGCTTTATCTGTCTCACAAAAAAATGCTAAAAAATCCATATGGGTACAGTGTTGCATGACCGCGTAATTGTCATTCAAAGTGTGACAGCACTGAAAGCTGAAAATTGGCCTGGACAGGAAGGGGGTAAAAGTGTCCGGACTGGAAGTGGTTAACAGAGCTCTGATCCACCAAGGAGATCTCTCACCTGCAATGGCCAACTACCTCCTCCCACCTGACTGCCATTGCCAGACCCACCCGAGACCCCCTGCACTCACCCAGTATGTCCTGCAAACGGAAGGAACGCCTCCAACCGCAGAAGGTCTCAACCTTTTTCCTTCCAGCCAGCCGCAGACTACAACAAAATGGCGCCGATCGAGATCCTCGTGGACTACAACAAAATGGCACCTACCACAATCCCCGTGGACTAAATGGTGTGATTCACATGCAGGTACAGCCAAATCTTTCTCTCTCTCCCAAACTGCAAATCAGTCATCTGCAACTGAAACACCTACTACTCTGGGTCCTCTACCCCTTCTACACAAAGCCCAACAAAATCTAAACCACGCATGGCTGCACTTGATCCAGACCAATTGGATAGACAACAATGTACAGGGATAAGCAACAACTATGACTCTATGGACAAATATATATCACATATAGACCTATAGCTGACTTTCCAACTACTAATACACCTATATTAGATTCTATGATGAAAAGAAATGCTAGTTTCATTGAGATCCTCTCTATAAAGCGAAAAAGCCTCCTCGCTGAGAAAAGTTGGAATGGATGTAGACGACTTGAATGAAAGCATGACCTATGTTGAAACAAAGATGGATGAAGTTACCTCTTCTCACAATGCACTAGTAGACACCAACATGGAAAAAGGAGAAGATATTGTCTGGCTTAAAAATAAGATTTAGAAGACAGATCTCATAGAAACAATCTCAAAATATGAGGAATTTCTATATCTGTCCTTCCAGATCAATTATCTGCCTATATTCAGCAACTAATCAAATATATCTTCTCTAATGCGTCGGATACAGAATTGGTAATAGATAGAATCCATCACCTCCCTCGTCCATCTCACATCCCTAATTCTGTCCCGAGAGATGTAATTCTCAGATTTCATTTCTTTCTCATTAAAGAACAAGTTATCACATGGTTCAGAAGATCTGAAGTTCTACCTCAGCCTTATCAAGCCTTAAAAGTCTTCCCAGATGTTTCTCGTCATACTATGCAAATGTGGAAAAATATGCATGCCATAACTAAAGCTTTCCACAATCATTCTATGCTGTTCAAATGGTGCTACCCGAGCCACCTCATAGTTACGGTCAATGGATCCCAGACCACACTGACCATATTGGAAGAAGTACTCTAATTTCTTCGCCAGCAAGGCATCCTGCCTGACACCCAAGTATCCCACTCTGCGGCCTCTCCCCCAATACGTCTGACAACGGACTGGCATACAGTCTCACACAAGAATAAAACTAAAAAACCCAAACGGTAGTCAGGCATTTCTGCTGGTTTGAGGATTTTGACACTTGAGTGAAGATCACCAGTGCACTTCATCACCTGCATGATTGTTTTTTGCTGTTTAAAGATCACTTATATGTTTTGGACTGCACAATATTCTGTTTGGGGATATTAGACATTGCCTAATACTTACTTTGATGTATTGTCATTAAGGCACTCTATTTAATTGTTTATTGAGCACTATTTAACACCGATGTTTATTTTCCCTTTTTTATAAGGGACCACATTTTTGCATAATCACCATTTATTACCCGTTTATGGGTAGAAGGGGGACGTTTATATTTATTTTATTTGTTGATGTATCACGGAGACTTACCACAAGTATTTATTGTGGTTACCACCAGATTGCACTTTATTGATCCATAGAGATCAGAGCACAGTGTGTTTAGTGTTTATCACTTTAATATTAGTATTAATATATTATCCATATATATATATATATATATATATATATATATTTTCTATAGGCACTGCTTGGTATTAGTTTATTTTAGCGCTTTACTAAGTTTATAACTATATTGATTCTCACTTATTGGTACAAGTTGAGTGATAGCAGCTATTAGATAGGTTCACCCATATAAGCGCAGGAGAATATCTCATTTTATTCACAGCCGGGTACCCACTGCGCATGTGCGAGTAGTACTGCACTTCATGAATGGTCCTGTAGTCTTCTGGGACCTGTCACGTGAGGGAAGGAGTTCACCTTTAGTTTCTGATCGCCTAGGCGATCGGACTGGAAGTGGGAGTGGGTACCTGTCAAATTCGGGTACCCGCTCCCCCCCTACAAAGGTGCCAATCCTTAATGGGGAGCGGGGGAGCAGTCTTTAAAACAGAGCTCCGCTTTAACTTATTGTACTGTATTTACCAATGCATCTGACAACACTGTTTGACCTGCTACTGCCATTTTCTGTAACAAAACTCCTTCATATGACATATGGGCCATTTTAATATCTATCCTCAATTTTTCAAGGTCTAGAGTTAGACTTTACCACTGTAATGCCTTAAATCCTAATAAAAATCTATTTGAAAAAAAAACTCTGAAATAAAAGCAGCAAATATGTCAGAGGATGGGGGAGAAAGAGGATAAAGGCAACTTTCTATTTTGCATGAAGGTCCGCTTTAAGTAATCTTTAGGTCTAAAATGTACATTTTGATGTGATTGTGAAAAGTGAAAAAAACTCTGACAGTGAAAGGGTTCATAAAACATCTTTGTTTAACCTCCCTGGCGGTATTCCCGAGTGTAGCTCGGGGTAAAGTTTCAGTACTAAAAGCGGTAACCCTGAGCTACACTCGGGCTTGCCATGCGGCGCTGCATAGGGAGTCCCTGCAGAGCTTACCTTGTCCTTCGCTCCTGCGATGTGTCCCCTGCAGCGTCCCCGGCCATCTCCTCCGGCCGATGCCGGCATCTGGCTTCTGTGTTCCGGTCCCTGTGACGTCGGGACGTACAGGTGCTGCCGACGGCAGGAAATTTTAAAATTTTAAAAAATTACATTTTTTTCCAAACAAATTTTACATAGTAAAACATTGCTGTTTCAACCCATTTCACATACATATTGTCCCTAGTGCTTTGTCTTGTGCCCTGCCTGCATTTTGTCTGTTCTTTCTGCCTGGAAACTGAGAAACGTCCATGGCGCCCAAAAAGCACCCTTTTAGATCAAAAGCGGGTTTAGATCAGCTAGAGAACAGCGATAGTAAATCAGAACTACTTGCAGAATTGAGTGATAATGATTAGTGGGGAAATTCGTCATCAGACACTGAAAACGATTTTGCGACTTTGCTCAGCAATGTGCGAACTTGGCGCTCTATTTCAAATTTCAGTGTTTTCGGTTTGATTATATTATTGAATTAAATGTATTATTATTATATTATTATTTTTTATGATTATTTATTAAATTATAATTTATGATTTCGTGTTTCAAATTTTATCCTACCCGGGATGTTTAATAGACTCTTGTTCGGACAGATTTCAGTGAGCTATTTCTAAAAATTACAGCCTACAATAAAAAAAACTACATATTTCCATGCAAAATAATGGTACCACTTTCAGCACCAAAAATCTGAAATAATCATACTGCCAGGAAGGTTAAAGAACTCCTCTGTTTTTCACCCCAAACAATTACAGGCTCAAATCGTACATGCTTGGCACCACTGAAAATTGTTTGAAAATTACTATTACTACGTTTATGGAATAAATTCCCCCCCAAAAAATAAAATAATTATATATAACATAACATTTATATATATATATATATATATATATATATATACCGGTATATAAAATATTTGAATCATAAGTATTCTAAAACTTCCAAATCAATATTCCTGCTCTACACAGATAAGTGTAGCCCTATGCCAATTTAAATATATATTTAATTTGATTTAACCTTGGGAAAAGAAAAAAACACAGGTGGAGTTCTTCTTTTATGCTCTAGGAACAAGCAAGGATTGGTTGCTATTGACAACAACTTTGTTTTTATTCCTGTTTTGTCAGTTTTTGTTCATTCCCTGATGTACTAAAAGTACTCCAAATCTATATCTACATTAAAAGATACAGATATTTCAGATGTAGGGAAAAAAATCAGATATGCTAGTTAGTTATCAAAATATTTGACCTAAGTAGAGAGTAAATGTGATAAGAGCATGGAGTGAATATTTAATAAGCCAAAGGAAAATTAAGGCCACCATTTTAGTATGCTGATGTGGGACTGAGATTTCACCTTGTCTTTCCCAATGAGACACAGTAGATGGCAGCAGAACACCCTGATTCAGATGTGCAATTCATTTGTATTCCAATACAAACCTATATGGAAAAAACACACTGCATTCTGGGCGGTCCAACTGAATTCACCAGGTCACATAGGAAACCATGAGAAGGAGGGGGGATGTTAGCAATGCAATTGAATGTGCTCTCTCACAAAGGGTTTTTTCGGTCACAAACGCAGTCATGACTGGAGAGGTTCTGGCAATGTAAAAATGACTTTGCATTGTGCTTTTCTAGGTTTACCATGCAGCGATGAATTTGCACAAACGACTATGATTTGCGCTGTACATCTGTCACTGATGAAGCATGGGATTTGTCAATGTACCATCTACTGGGAAATGTACCATCTACTATGCAAGTGTTCTTTTTTTAAACTTCCAGTTAAAATGAATTAAGTGTACCCATTAACATTCAATACTGAGTAACGGACATGACAAGTCTGCGGATTAACGATCTTTTATATGAGTGGCAGGTCTAAAAACCAGTAACGCCATAGTCATCATATGATAAGAATAGGCACATGTGGTAGTGAGTGTCAGATTGTATCAAAATGATGTTTTTATGTACAGGAAATGCACATACTCAAAGTGTATGACTGTAAATCTAAATCATTAAAATCTCATTTAGGCTTTAATGTGTTAATGTTATTTTAAAAGTTGTTTTAAATTTGCAGCTTTCAATAAAGCCCAACTCCAGGCAAAATGAAATGTAAATAGTACATTGTGCATTAATGATCTTACTGCTCAGTCTTGATTCCAAACACCTCTCCCTAAGCCTGGATCAATGTCACAGTTTCCTCCATGAGCCATTCTAATATCCTGCCCTGGGGACCAAATATTAATTCCTGCTTGTTATCCTCTTGGGCAATGGTTCCTCACTGTGAGTTCTCCTGCCTCATGAGCCTATGAGAGAGGATCCAGCTGCTGGAAGTGTCACCTCTACCAATTGGAGATGTCCACATCATGCAGACGATGTGGACACCCAAATAAGGACCCCAGGAAGTAAACAGAAGAAGAGAGAAAGATCATGTGACCATGGAATAAAATCGGCATTTAACTGCTTGCCGCCCGCCCATAGTACATGTACTGTTGACAGGCAGCAAAGTCAGGCTAGGCAACGTACCCGCAAGTCACCACCTGGCTTCTTGGTTTCAGGTGCTTGTACATGTGCCCCCTGCTGTGATTGGACACAGCATGAATTAGCAGATTTCAGCCAATGATTTTTTTCTGAAACCTGATGATCAGCTGTGCCCAATCACATCACAGAGTTCTGTGTTTACACACACACACAACTCTGGGAACAAAAGCAAAAAAGGGTGCACTCTCCTCATGCATTACCGTGTTAAAAAAGAATTTATTGAAAATGACAAAAGTATATACTCACAAACCAAGAGTCATGTATACAAGCAAGGAACCAATGTTACTAAAGCGTTTCAGGAGACAAACTCCCTTCCTCAGAGCTGAAACAACTAGAGAAGTTGGAAAGCCTATATAGGGGAGCAGGATCTTCCGACATGTCTAGTTGTTTCAGCCCTGAGGAAGGGAGTTTGCCTCCCAAAATGCGTTAGCATACCCTATCACAACACCACCATTCGCTGGGACTGTCACATTGGTTCCTTGCTTGTATACATGACTCTTGGTTTGAGAGTATATACTTTTGTCATTTTCAGTAAATTATTTTTTATCACAGTAATGACCAAGGAGAGTGCGCCCTTTTTTGCTTTTGCTTTTTCCCAGTATTTTATAGATTTCCCGATCTTTAGAGGGCTGCACCTCAGCGAGTGACTGTTACTGTGTTCCTGGGATGCTTATGGACTTGAGCGCTGGTTTTGCTTTTCTTTCTTGTGATATCACACACAGAACTCTGTGTAAACAGAATAGAGATCTGACTGTTTCTTCTCCCTGAAAAAGAGGGAGAAATAAACAGCCAGATCTGTGAGTAAAAGCAGCACACATTACACTTGATAGGCACACAGTTAACCCCTTTATTGCTGCTTGATGTTAACCCCTTCCCAGCCTGTGTTATTAATACAGTGTACAGTATTACATCCAATCACTGTATTGCTGTCACTAGTCAGTGTTCCTCTCAGCCAGTGTCTGTCAGTACCAGATTGACTTTCACACTATTACCGTTCCATTATAAGACACTGATCACTGCCAAGTATAACATCTGTAGCTGCGTAAATTCCACTTATTACACTTACTGGGATTTTTTTTTCCAAAAACATGTAGCAGAATAAATTTTGGCCTAAATTTATGAAGAAATATGATTTTTTGATTTTTTTTGTTGGATATGTTTTACAACAGAAAGTAGAACATAATATTTTCTATATTTTTTCATTCATGTGATAAAAAATAAAAAAACCCAGCGGTGATCAAATATCACTAAAAGAAAGCTCTCTTTGTGTGAAAAATGATAAAAATTTTATTTGGGTACAGTGTTGCATGACAGAGCAATTGCCAGTTAAAGTAGCACACTGCTGAATAACAAAAAATGTCCTGGTCATAAAGATGGTAAAACCTTCCAGGGGTCGAGTGGTTTTTTTTTACTTATTGATTTTTTTCTTACTAGCAATGGAAAGTTAGAGGGGGTGGGAGGAAGGATTGCTAATTTCCTGGAGTCGGGCCTTAACATATTATTCAGTGACCCTGTTGTATTGCTGAATCCCAAGGGATCCACTGGAAATAATTGAGATTTCCTACTTGTCCTGTGGCTACCTGCCCTGTATTTGGATCCAATAGCTCACTGACAAATCTTTGACAATAATCAGACTCCAATCCTTAGAGTCATTTTATCATTTGCTACAGCACTCAAACTGAAGAGGGGGTTTAGGGGTACAGGATATCCCCCCAAAACATCCACACAAAATAGGAAGACAAGTATACTGAATCAGCACTATGTCCTTTGAGGGGAACCTCTAAAATAAATGCTGAGAGAGAACACCCAGAATAATCCGTGACTCTCTGAGGTGTCTCTTTTCTCCTGAATCTGTCTTCTGTCCTTCTTTAAGGTTGGCCAGTGATGGATTGTTTTTTTGGTTTAGCCAGGGGAATGAATGAAGAAAAAAAAAAAGTGAATTAATAGCGTCCCGACTGAGCTATTGTATTCTGACAGTGGGGACTATCTGCTGTCAGAATATACTGATCAGTGGCTGCAGCCCATTAGCCCATTGAAAAAACGTTCCCAACAATCCCATTTGTCAGAAGTAGATGATTAGTAACTGTGGGAGTGACCACACATGGATTAATATGACCGATACCTGCTGAACCAGGTGAATTTCAATCCATTTTAAGCTTAAGTAGACAAAATACCTGAACAAAGATCCCTTTTCCATGGTACAGATGGCAGCTCCTACCCAGTTCATCTCCGACCATCTTCAGGCAAGAGTATCTCAGTCAATCTCTATTCTGGAATGCACTTTGGGGAGTGTTCAGGGCCCTCAACACATGGCTTACGTGTAGAAAGCCAGTGTAATGCCTTTACTCACAGATCTGGCTGTTTTTTTCTCCCTGCTTTTCAGGGAGAAGAAACAGTTAGATCTCTATTCTGTTTACAATAAGGTCAGGCTCTGACAACAGTTCTTCACATAGACCTCCTCCCAGGGAGAATCCCAGGGAGAAGAAAAAGTTCTGGAAAGGTGTTCCCAAATGTTTATCATCTTTCTAGAGACCTAGACCATAATCCTGAACAACCCCATTAGGGATTGACTGATGAATGGAACATCCTTCTAGTAACATGCTGAAGGAATTAATCCAACAGGTTTACCAAGCACCTACAGAACCCAGAAAGGTAACTAACAGCTCATGCTAATTACAGCCTAGAAGTAACACATTCTAAATTTATTAGAGACACAACTGTACAGGGCAGGAATGCTATACTGCCATAAAAGCCCTTGCTCAAGCATTCCCTGTTATGGAGTGACAGTATACAGTATGTGGATGAAAAAGGAGATCGGCAGCAATGAAAAAGATAAAAAAATTGTTTATAATGCACATAGCTTTAGAAACCTAAATGTTGTCTTGTTGCTGTCCAGATCTACTTTAACCACTTGGCCTCCATAGGATTTACCCCCCTTCCTTACCAGGGCATTTTTTGCAATACGGCGCTGCTTTACTTTAACTGACAATTGCGCAGTCATGCAACGCTGCACCCATATGACATTTATCTCCTTTTTTCCCCACAAATGGAGCTTTCTTTTGGTGGTATTTGGTTGCTGTGTATTTCTAATTTTTTGAGCTATAAACAAAAAAAGACAGACAATTTTGAAAAAAAATACAATATTTTTGACTTTCTGCTATAAAACATATCCAGTAAAAAAAATTGAAAAAAATTAAATTTCATCATAAATTTAGGCCAATATGTATTTAATGAATGGGTTTACGTGAAAGTTATAGCGTCTACAAATGGCAGTATATATACTGGATTTTTTTTTTATTTTTTTTTTTATACTAGTAATGGCGGCAATCAGTGACTTATAGCGGGACTGCAGCAGGCATTCTTACATGGGGGGGGGGGGGACTGATTAACTGTTACTGACATCCCCAGTGACTTTAATACAGTGATAAGTGCTAATAAAAAGCACTGACACTGTACTAATGACACTGGGCAGGAAAGGGTTAACATTTGGGCGATTAAAGGGTTAACTCTGTGCTGTGTGTGTTTTACTATGTGTGCTGTGTGCTTTATTGTGTAAGCATTCTGCTTTGTACTGCTCTGCTGGTGCTGACAATCTGTATTGTATACATACTCTACAGACCTTTCCCCTATAAGTGATACTCGGTGCTGGCGGGGAATCACTGGCTGGAACACCACAATAGACAGCTGAAGCCGCCAACTGCGGCGTGGGTAGAGCGCATCTGTGGCATGTGTCCCCTACCTGGAAATACAAAGTTATGTATATATACGTACGTTTGCGCAGCCCTGCTGCCCTGTAGCAGTAGTTCTGCTATAGGGCGGTCGGGAAGTGGTTAAAGTAGCTGCATGAACACAACCATTGTGCCCCAATTTGACATCTGTGTGAGTGCGGGTCCCCAAACGCAGACAGTGCGAGTTTGGGGACCCAAACCTGCACACACCTGTACCCACACAGATGTCATATTAGGGCACAGAGGCTGTGCCCCAATAGTCCAATAGATATCAATGGGACTGCCTGCACTGGGATGCATGGAACACTTGTACAATCCCTGTCCAGGTAAACACAGCCCTGCACAGTCCTATGGTATTGTGCTCCCTGTGGTAACAAGGCTTTAAGGAACAAAAGGTGATCTAACCAGTTGCAGCTATTTGCAACACCTTTTGCATTCTAACCTCTGTTACATAAGGTAGGGGTGGAGATGTCATGTGACGAAAGGGACGCATGGCAACCACAGTATAAACAGTACATATTATGAACAGAGTACAGCCACTTTTCAGTATAAAATGCAGAGACAGAAATACACTGTGATTAGCTGGGCAGGGGGCATGCCAGCAAGAGGCAGAAAGACAGCAGTACACTAATCATCCCAGAGAAGAGCAGTAAAATGGATGACTTCAGCAGGAGGTAGAGGGGGAGCAGTACACTAATCTTTCCAGTGAAGAGCTTGGCAGGGGGGCATGGCAGCAGGAGGCAAAGGGAGAACAGAACACTGATCTTCCCAGTGAATAGCTGTGCTTGGGGGTGTGTCAGTAGAAGACAGAGATACAGAAACACACTGATTTTCCCAGTGCCGAGCAAGGCAGGGGTGTGTGTCAGCAGAAGGCAGAGAGTCAGCAGTACACTGATTTTCCCAGTAAAGAGCTGTTCAGGGGGTGTCTGCAGAAGGCAAAGAGACAGCAATATACTGATCTTCCCAGAGAAGAGCTGGATAGAAGGGCATGTCAGCAGGAGGCAGAGGGAGAGCAGTATACTAATCTTCCCAGTGAAGGGCTGTGCAGAGGGGCATGTCACCAGGAGGCAGGGAGACAGCAGTATACTAATCTTCCCAGTGAAGGGCTGTGCAGAGGGGCATGTCACCAGGAGGCAGGGAGACAGCAGTATACTAATCTTCCCAGTGAAGGGCTGTGCAGAGGGGCATGTCACCAGGAGGCAGGGAGACAGCAGCACACTAATCTTCCCCAGTGAAGAGCTGTGCAGAGGGGCATGTCACCAGGAGGCAGGGAGACAGCAGTACACTAATCTTCCCCAGTGAAGAGCTGTGCAGAGGGACATGTCACCAGGAGGCAGGGAGACAGCAGTTCACTAATCTTCCCCAGTGAAGAGCTGTGCAGAGGGGCATGTCACCAGGATGCAGGAACACAGCAGTACACTAATCTTCCCCAGTGAAGGGCTGTGCAGAGGGGCATGTCACCAGGAGGCAGGGAGACAGCAGCACACTAATCTTCCCCAGTGAAGGGCTGTGCAGAGGGGCATGTCACCAGGAGGCAGGGAGACAGCAGCACACTAATCTTCCCCAGTGAAGGGCTGTGCAGAGGGGCATGTCACCAGGAGGCAGGGAGACATCAGCACACTAATCTTCCCCAGTGAAGAGCTGTGCAGAGGGGCATGTCACCAGGAGGCAGGGAGACAGCAGCACACTAATCTTCCCCAGTGAAGAGCTGTGCAGAGGGGCATGTCACCAGGAGGCAGGGAGACAGCAGCACACTAATCTTCCCCAGTGAAGAGCTGTGCATGGGAGCATTTCAGCAGGAGGAAGAGAGGCAGCAGTATACTAATCTCCCCAGTGCAGAGATGGGCGGGGAGGTTACATCAGCAGAAGGCAGAAAGTGCACGCTCCAAGCACAAACACAAGAACACATATATGCCACATAGCTCTGGTTTAAAGCCCACCATCTCACAGATGCCACATATATGGGTTACCTTACTGTATAGGGGTTAAGAATTTGCCTATGCATGCATTTAGGCATGTTTAAATGCATTTAAGTGCATCAAGTTTTTTGAACGTTAATGTACTCCATTGGCCAGAATATAAATTTTTTTCTGGTGTTAATGGACTCCATTGGCCAAAATATTCATTTATTCTGGCCACTGGAATGCATTAAGACTGAAACACTCTAGTGTGCCTAAACACCTCTAGAGTTTAGGAACGTTTAGATGCATTTACATGGGTTTAGGTGTGTTCAGCATTTTTTTCTCATCTTTAGCTCCTCTCCTGAATGAGCTTTTGATGTTTTTTTTCAGCCTGTACATTCTTCTTCTAATATGCCTGTAAATGTCTATGTGTGCATGGGCACAAAGGCTAATATGAAGGTGCTTTTACAGGCAAAAAAAAAAGTGGCCTTGTTTTAAGCTCAGTGTGCATGAGGCCTAAGGGTAGCAATAAACACTGGTAACAATTAACATCGGAGATAAAGAGCTGTAACAAAAACAGTATTAAATGATTACAGGATAAAACTGACACTATTTAAAATATTTGTTTGATTGGATTTTTTCTAAAGCTAGCACTCAAAGTTCGAAGGGTGGAGTCAGCTATGGATAAATAACAGATCATAAAAATGTTCCATGCTCTTTTGTTTACTATAGAACGCACACCATCTGCTGTATTAATAAACTCATCTGTCCAAATAATAAATCTGCTTCACATATTGTTTATACTTTAACTGTGAGATTTTTTTCTGAATAATTGAAAAGGGACCTGTGATGAATTGGAAGATAAACTCTTAATGACTTTTTTCATAACCATATACTGTATATTGGTTCTTTATGTACTTGGCGTTACAGACATATATACAGTGGGGAAAATAATTATTTGATCCCCTGCAGATTTTGTAAGTTTGCCCACTTACAAAGAAATGAAGGGTTTATAATTTTTATCATAGGTGTATTTTAAATGTTAGTCCTGTCAATATAAGAAGGTGCTCCTAACAACAACTCATAATGTGTATAAAAGACACCTGTTCACAGAATCATTTTCTTGAGTACAACCATGGGCAAGACCAAAGAGCTGTCAAAAGACATCAGGGACAAGATTATAGACCTGCACAAGGCTGGAATGGGCTACAAGACCATCAGCAAGAAGCTTGGTGAGAATAAGACAACTGCAGGAGCGATTATTTGTAAATGGAAGAAATACAAAATAACTAGAGATGAGCGAAGTATTCAAAAATTCGATTCGACTGATTCGGCGAATTCGTGGAAAAATTTCGATTCGAGTCGAATATATTCGCTGCGAATTTAACTTATAAAAGGGTGTTTCTAGGCTTCAGAGAGACTTTATATTATTGCAGAACACTGTACCTTTAATTTAAATGCCCTTGAAGTCTGCTGGGGAAGAGAAATAATACTGACAGTCAGTATGACATGCAGATGAGTGCCGTCGATCTTAGAATCACCGCACACTTCACTCATTTGGGCAGTCACGGGGCCAAAACCAGAGTGTGGAGCCACAGTGTGGCGGTGGAGGCAGCAGCAATGGGAGGCCATACAGCACCCTATGACAAAAATGGAAACCACCAGCAGTGTGAGGAGACCTGAAAGTGGCACATGGCAGAGTGTGGCGATGGAGACAGCAGCAATGGGAGGCTGTACAGGGACCCATGACACACTCTGGACCTGGCAGCAGCATGAGGAGGTGGTACAGGGGCTCATGACAGATTACGGGCCTGGCAGCAACATGAGGAGTTGGTACGGGGGCCCATGGCAGATTACGGGCCTGGCAGCAGCAATGGGAGGCCGTACAGGGACCCATAACACACTCTGGACCTGGCAGCAGCATGGGGAGGCGGTACAGGGGCCCATGACAGATTACGGGCCTGGCAGCAGCATGAGGAGTCGGTACGGGGGCCCATGACACACTCTGGACCTGGCAGCAGCATGAGGAGGCGGTACAGGGGCGCATGACAGATTACGAACCTGGCAGCAGCAACTTGGACAGGAGGACGTTCAGCTTCTGCACCGTCGGGTGCGTGCTCTCAAACTGTTGTCTCTTGGAAACGGATTCCAAGAAAGACTGCTGACGGAATCCGTGAAGAGGAGTAGCAGGAGAAGGAGCATCTGAACGAGCGGAATATGCCAACAAGCGACAACAGGGGCCCATGACAGATTACGGGCCTGGCAGCAGCATGAGGAGTCGGTACGGGGGCCCATGGCAGATTAGGGGCCTGGCAGCAGCTATGGGAGGCCCATAATCTGCCAGCACCCTATGACAAAAAATGGAACCCACCAGCAGTGTGAGGAGACCTGAAAGTGGCACATGGCAGAGTTTGGCGATGGAGACAGCAGCAATGGGAGGCCGTACAGGGACCCATGAGAGACTCTGGACTTGGCAGCAGCATGAGGAGGCGGTATAGGGGCCCATGGCAGATTAGGGGCCTGGCAGCAGCTATGGGAGGCCCGTAATCTGCCAGCACCCTATGACAAAAAATGGAACACACCAGCAGTGTGAGGAGACCTGAAAGTGGCACATGTTTGGGGCATGATTCATGGCGGATTTAGTCAGTTGTGTCAGGAACTGGTGGTTTGAAATCCAGACTAATCCACGCCTGATTCATTTTCACAAACGTGAGTCTCTCCACACTTTGGGTGGACAGTCGTGTCCTCCGCGGAGTTGCAATACCTCCTGCCGCACTAAACACGCGCTCCGATGCCACGCTACTGGCCGGGCATGACAGCCTTTCAAGGGCAAATTCAGCTAGTTGGGGCCAAAGGTCAAGTTTCGTTGCCCAGTAGTCAAAGGGATTGTCTACCTCGGTTGGCAGGGTGCTGTCCAAGTAGGCCTAAGCCTGTTGTTTGAGGTCCTGCTCCAGGTCCACCTGATGCTGCTGCTGCTGCTGCTGCGGCTGGTTAGTAGTTTTCTCACTGCGCTGGTGAAGAAAGCTACTCATCATCGACTGCAGACTGAGGCAGCTGCTGCTGGTGGAGCTGCCACTGCTCCTACCACCCCACCCCTCCCCTGCTGCCATGGCAGCGGAACGCGAGCGCACAGGGCCCACAGTGTCTGAGGATGGACGTTGGCGCAGACAGGCAGAGACCAGCTGACTACATAGGTGGTTTTTATAGTACGTTATTTTGGCCTCCCTCTCAGCAGGTGTGAAAAAGGCCACCATTTTTGAACGGTAGCGAGGGTCCAACAAGGTGGACAGCCAAAAGTCATCCCTCTGTCTGATGGTTATTATTCGGCTGTCGGTACGCAAGCAAGCGAGCATGCTATGGGCCATTTGTGCCAAGGAATGCGAGGGACTCCCTGCCTCCATCTCCACAGCATACTGCCACGGTGCGTCTGGGTCCTCTGTCTCCTCTTCCTCCTCCTCTACCAGATGCTCCTGCTCCTCCACTCCTGTCCGCTGAGTGGAAAAACCACCCATTTCACTCAATAATTCCTGAGCACCAATGTCCTCCTCTACCTCCTCCTCTTCTTCCTGTCCTGCCCCCACAGGGGTCATGTGGCGTTGAGATCTGTGCGCCACGTCTACCGCACCCTGACCAGCCATTGTTAACAGCATTTGTTCCAGGACGTGCAACAGAGGAATGACGTCATTCATCCCATAGTCCTGCCGACTCACGAATAGCGTGGCCTCCTCAAAGGGCCTGGGCAAGCGCAGGTGTCACGCATGAGCTGCCAATGGCTGACATCTAAGTTACACAGGGAGTACCTTTATCCGCTTTTAACATCAGGAAATCTGTGATGGCCTTTTGCTGTTCGTAAAGGCGGTCTAACATATGTAGGGTTGAATTCCACCTTGTTGCAACGTCACAGCATGAGGAGTCGGTACGGGGGCCCATGACAGATTACGGGCCTGGCAGCAGCAATGGGAGGCCCGTAATCTGCCAGCACCCTATGTCAAAAAATTCAACACACCAGCAGTGTGTGAGGAGACCTGAAAGTGGCACATGGCAGAGTGTGGCGATGGAGACAGCAGCAATGGGAGGCCGTACAGGGACCCATGAGAGACTCTGGACCTGGCAGCAGCATGAGGAGGCGGTATAGGGGCCCATGGCAGATTAGGGGCCTGGCAGCAGCTATAGGAGGCCCGTAATCTGCCAGCACCCTATGTCAAAAAATTGAACACACCAGCAGTGTGAGGAGACCTGAAAGTGGCACATGGCATGAGACACTGTGGACCTGGCAGCAGCATGAGGAGGCGGTACAGGGGCCCATGGCAGATTAGGGGCCTGGCAGCAGCTATGGGAGGCCCGTAATCTGCCAGCACCCAATGTCAAAAAATTCAACACACCAACAGTGTGAGGAGACCTGAAAGTGGCACATGGCAGAGTGTGGCGATGGAGACAGCAGCAATGGGAGGCCGTACAGGGACCCATGACAGACTCTGGACTTGGCAGCAGCATGAGGAGGCGGTATAGGGGCCCATGGCAGATTAGGGGCCTGGCAGCAGCTATGGGAGGCCCGTAATCTGCCAGCACCCTATGTCAAAAAATTGAACACACCAGCAGTGTGAGGAGACCTGAAAGTGGCACATGGCATGAGACACTGTGGACCTGGCAGCAGCATGAGGAGGCGGTACAGGGGCCCATGGCAGATTAGGGGCCTGGCAGCAGCTATGGGAGGCCCGTAATCTGCCAGCACCCTATGACAAAAAATGGAACACACCAGCAGTGTGAGGAGACCTGAAAGTGGCACATGGCAGAGTGTGGCGATGGAGACAGCAGCAATGGGAGGCCGTACAGGGACCCATGAGAGACTCTGGACCTGGCAGCAGCATGAGGAGGCGGTATAGGGGCCCATGGCAGATTAGGGGCCTGGCAGCAGCTATAGGAGGCCCGTAATCTGCCAGCACCCTATGTCAAAAAATTGAACACACCAGCAGTGTGAGGAGACCTGAAAGTGGCACATGGCATGAGACACTGTGGACCTGGCAGCAGCATGAGGAGGCGGTACAGGGGCCCATGGCAGATTAGGGGCCTGGCAGCAGCTATGGGAGGCCCGTAATCTGCCAGCACCCAATGTCAAAAAATTCAACACACCATTAGTGTGAGGAGACCTGAAAGTGGCACATGGCAGAGTGTGGCGATGGAGACAGCAGCAATGGGAGGCCGTACAGGGACCCATGACAGACTCTGGACTTGGCAGCAGCATGAGGAGGCGGTATAGGGGCCCATGGCAGATTAGGGGCCTGGCAGCAGCTATGGGAGGCTCGTAATCTGCCAGCACCCTATGTCAAAAAATTGAACACACCAGCAGTGTGAGGAGACCTGAAAGTGGCACATGGCATGAGACACTGTGGACCTGGCAGCAGCATAAGGAGGCGGTACAGGGGCCCATGGCAGATTAGGGGCCTGGCAGCAGCTATAGGAGGCCCGTAATCTGCCAGCACCCTATGACAAAAAATGGAACACACCAGCAGTGTGAGGAGACCTGAAAGTGGCACATGGCAGAGTGTGGCGATGGAGACAGCAGCAATGGGAGGCCGTACAGGGACCCATGACAGACTCTGGACCTGGCAGCAGCATGAGGAGGCGGTATAGGGGCCCATGGCAGATTAGGGGCCTGGCAGCAGCTATGGCAGGCCCGTAATCTGCCAGCACCCTATGTCAAAAAATTCAAAACACCAGCAGTGTGAGGAGACCTGAAAGTGGCACATGGCATGAGACACTGTGGACCTGGCAGCAGCATGAGGAGGCGGTACAGGGGACCATGGCAGATTAGGGGCCTGGCAGCAGCTATGGGAGGCCCGTAATCTGCCAGCACCCTATGACAAAAAATGGAACACACCAGCAGTGTGAGGAGACCTGAAAGTGGCACATGGCAGAGTGTGGCGATGGAGACAGCAGCAATGGGAGGCCGTACAGGGACCCATGAGAGACTCTGGACCTGGCAGCAGCATGAGGAGGCGGTATAGGGGCCCATGGCAGATTAGGGGCCTGGCAGCAGCTATAGGAGGCCCGTAATCTGCCAGCACCCTATGTCAAAAAATTGAACACACCAGCAGTGTGAGGAGACCTGAAAGTGGCACATGGCATGAGACACTGTGGACCTGGCAGCAGCATGAGGAGGCGGTACAGGGGCCCATGGCAGATTAGGGGCCTGGCAGCAGCTATAGGAGGCCCGTAATCTGCCAGCACCCTATGACAAAAAATGGAACACACCAGCAGTGTGAGGAGACCTGAAAGTGGCACATGGCAGAGTGTGGCGATGGAGACAGCAGCAATGGGAGGCCGTACAGGGACCCATGAGAGACTCTGGACCTGGCAGCAGCATGAGGAGGCGGTATAGGGGCCCATGGCAGATTAGGGGCCTGGCAGCAGCTATGGGAGGCCCGTAATCTGCCAGCACCCTATGTCAAAAAATTGAACACACCAGCAGTGTGTGAGGAGACCTGAAAGTGGCACATGGCAGAGTGTGGCGATGGAGACAGCAGCAATGGGAGGCCGTACAGGGACCCATGACAGACTCTGGACTTGGCAGCAGCATGAGGAGGCGGTATAGGGGCCCAAGGCAGATTAGGGGCCTGGCAGCAGCTATGGGAGGCCCGTAATCTGCCAGCACCCTATGTCAAAAAATTTAACACACCAGCAGTGTGAGGAGACCTGAAAGTGGCACATGGCATGAGACACTGTGGACCTGGCAGCAGCATGAGGAGGCGGTACAGGGGCCCATGGCAGATTAGGGGCCTGGCAGCAGCTATGGGAGGCCCGTAATCTGCCAGCACCCTATGTCAAAAAATTGAACACACCAGCAGTGTGTGAGGAGACCTGAAAGTGGCACATGGCAGAGTGTGGCGATGGAGACATCATCAATGGGAGGCCGTACAGGGACCCATGAGAGACTCTGGACCTGGCACCAGCATGAGGAGGTGGTATAGGGGCCCATGGCAGATTAGGGGCCTGGCAGCAGCTATAGGAGGCCCGTAATCTGCCAGCACCCTATGTCAAAAAATTGAACACACCAGCAGTGTGAGGAGACCTGAAAGTGGCACATGGCATGAGACACTGTGGACCTGGCAGCAGCATGAGGAGGCGGTACAGGGGCCCATGGCAGATTAGGGGCCTGGCAGCAGCTATGGAAGGCCCGTAATCTGCCAGCACCCTATGACAAAAAATGGAACACACCAGCAGTGTGAGGAGACCTGAAAGTGGCACATGGCAGAGTGTGGCGATGGAGACAGCAGCAATGGGAGGCCGTACAGGGACCCATGAGAGACTCTGGACCTGGCAGCAGCATGAGGAGGCGGTATAGGGGCCCATGGCAGATTAGGGGCCTGGCAGCAGCTATAGGAGGCCCGTAATCTGCCAGCACCCTATGTCAAAAAATTGAACACACCAGCAGTGTGAGGAGACCTGAAAGTGGCACATGGCATGAGACACTGTGGACCTGGCAGCAGCATGAGGAGGCGGTACAGGGGCCCATGGCAGATTAGGGGCCTGGCAGCAGCTATAGGAGGCCCGTAATCTGCCAGCACCCTATGACAAAAAATGGAACACACCAGCAGTGTGAGGAGACCTGAAAGTGGCACATGGCAGAGTGTGGCGATGGAGACAGCAGCAATGGGAGGCCATACAGGGACCCATGAGAGACTCTGGACCTGGCAGCAGCATGAGGAGGCGGTATAGGGGCCCATGGCAGATTAGGGGCCTGGCAGCAGCTATGGGAGGCCCGTAATCTGCCAGCACCCTATGTCAAAAAATTCAACACACCAGCAGTGTGAGGAGACCTGAAAGTGGCACATGGCATGAGACACTGTGGACCTGGCAGCAGCATGAGGAGGCGGTACAGGGGCCCATGGCAGATTAGGGGCCTGGCAGCAGCTATGGGAGGCCCGTAATCTGCCAGCACCCTATGTCAAAAAATTGAACACACCAGCAGTGTGTGAGGAGACCTGAAAGTGGCACATGGCATGAGACACTGTGGACCTGGCAGCAGCATGAGGAGGCGGTACAGGGGCCCATGGCAGATTAGGGTCCTGGCAGCAGCTATAGGAGGCCCGTAATCTGCCAACACCCTATGACAAAAAATGGAACACACCAGCAGTGTGAGGAGACCTGAAAGTGGCACATGGCAGAGTGTGGCGATGGAGACAGCAGCAATGGGAGGCCGTACAGGGACCCATGACAGACTCTGGACCTGGCAGCAGCATGAGGAGGCGGTATAGGGGCCCATGGCAGATTAGGGGCCTGGCAGCAGCTATGGGAGGCCCGTAATCTGCCAGCACCCTATGTCAAAAAATTGAACACACCAGCAGTGTGTGAGGAGACCTGAAAGTGGCACATGGCAGAGTGTGGCGATGGAGACAGCAGCAATGGGAGGCCGTACAGGGACCCATGAGACACTCTGGACCTGGCAGCAGCATGAGGAGGCGGTACAGGGGCCCATGGCAGATTAGGGGCCTGGCAGCAGCTATGGGAGGCCCGTATTCTGTCAGCACCCTATGACAAAAAATGGAACACACCAGCAGTGTGAGGAGACCTGAAAGTGGCACATGGCAGAGTGTGGCGATGGAGACAGCAGCAATGGGAGGCCGTACAGGGACCCATGACAGACTCTGGACTTGGCAGCAGCATGAGGAGGCGGTATAGGGGCCCATGGCAGATTAGGGGCCTGGCAGCAGCTATGGGAGGCCCGTAATCTGCCAGCACCCTATGTCAAAAAATTCAACACACCAGCAGTGTGTGAGGAGACCTGAAAGTGGCACATGGCAGAGTGTGGCGATGGAGACAGCAGCAATGGGAGGCCGTACAGGGACCCATGAGAGACTCTGGACCTGGCAGCAGCATGAGGAGGCGGTATAGGGGCCCATGGCAGATTAGGGGCCTGGCAGCAACTATGGGAGGCCCGTAATCTGCCAGCACCCTATGTCAAAAATTGAACACACCAGCAGTGTGTGAGGAGACCTGAAAGTTGCACATGGCAGAGTGTGGCGATGGAGACAGCAGCAATGGGAGGCCGTACAGGGACCCATGACAGACTCTGGACTTGGCAGCAGCATGAGGAGGCGGTATAGGGGCCCATGGCAGATTAGGGGCCTGGCAGCAGCTATGGGAGGCCCGTAATCTGCCAGCACCCTATGTCAAAAAATTCAACACACCAGCAGTGTGAGGAGACCTGAAAGTGGCACATGGCATGAGACACTGTGGACCTGGCAGCAGCATGAGGAGGCGGTACAGGAGCCCATGGCAGATTAGGGGCCTGGCAGCAGCTATGGGAGGCCCATAATCTGCCAGCACCCTATGTCAAAAAATTGAACACACCAGCAGTGTGTGAGGAGACCTGAAAGTGGCACATGGCAGAGTGTGGCGATGGAGACAGCAGCAATGGGAGGCCGTACAGGGACCCATGACAGACTCTGGACCTGGCAGCAGCATGAGGAGGTGGTATAGGGGCCCATGGCAGATTAGGGGCCTGGCAGCAGCTATAGGAGGCCCGTAATCTGCCAGCACCCTATGTCAAAAAATTGAACACACCAGCAGTGTGAGGAGACCTGAAAGTGGCACATGGCATGAGACACTGTGGACCTGGCAGCAGCATGAGGAGGCGGTACAGGGGCCCATGGCAGATTAGGGGCCTGGCAGCAGCTATAGGAGGCCCGTAATCTGCCAGCACCCTATGACAAAAAATGGAACACACCAGCAGTGTGAGGAGACCTGAAAGTGGCACATGGCAGAGTGTGGCGATGGAGACAGCAGCAATGGGAGGCCGTACAGGGACCCATGACAGACTCTGGACCTGGCAGCAGCATGAGGAAGCGGTATAGGGGCCCATGGCAGATTAGGGGCCTGGCAGCAGCTATGGGAGGCCCGTAATCTGCCAGCACCCTATGTCAAAAAATTGAACACACCAGCAGTGTGTGAGGAGACCTGAAAGTGGCACATGGCAGAGTGTGGCGATGGAGACAGCAGCAATGGGAGGCCGTACAGGGACCCTTGAGACACTCTGGACATGGCAGCAGCATGAGGAGGCGGTACAGGGGCCCATGGCAGATTAGGGGCCTGGCAGCAGCTATGGGAGGCCCGTATTCTGCCAGCACCCTATGACAAAAAATGGAACACACCAGCAGTGTGAGGAGATCTGAAAGTGGCACATGGCAGAGTGTGGCGATGGAGACAGCAGCAATGGGAGGCCGTACAGGGACCCATGACAGACTCTGGACTTGGCAGCAGCATGAGGAGGCGGTATAGGGGCCCATGGCAGATTAGGGGCCTGGCAGCAGCTATGGGAGGCCCGTAATCTGCCAGCACCCTATGTCAAAAAATTCAACACACCAGCAGTGTGTGAGGAGACCTGAAAGTGGCACATGGCAGAGTGTGGCCATGGAGACAGCAGCAATGGGAGGCCGTACAGGGACCCATGAGAGACTCTGGACCTGGCAGCAGCATGAGGAGGCGGTATAGGGGCCCATGGCAGATTAGGGGCCTGGCAGCAGCTATGGGAGGCCCGTAATCTGCCAGCACCCTATGACAAAAAATGGAACACACCAGCAGTGTGAGGAGACCTGAAAGTGGCACATGGCAGAGTGTGGCGATGGAGACAGCAGCAATGGGAGGCCGTACAGGGACCCATGACAGACTCTGGACCTGGCAGCAGCATGAGGAGGCGGTATAGGGGCCCATGGCAGATTAGGGGCCTGGAAGCAGCTATGGGAGGCCCGTAATCTGCCAGCACCCTATGTCAAAAAATGGAACACACCAGCAGTGTGAGTAGACCTGAAAGTGGCACATGGCAGGGGCATGATTCATGGCGGATTTAATCAGTTGTGTCAGGAACTGGTGGTTTGAAATCCAGACTAATCCACGCCTGATTCATTTTCACAAACGTGAGTCTCTCCACACTTTGGGTGGACAGTCGTGTCCTCCGCGGAGTTACAATACCTCCTGCCGCACTAAACACGCGCTCCGATGCCACGCTACTGGCCGGGCATGACAGCCTTTCAAGGGCAAATTCAGCTAGTTGGGGCCAAAGGTCAAGTTTCGTTGCCCAGTAGTCAAGGGGATTGTCTACCTCGGTTGGCAGGGTGCTGTCCAAGTAGGCCCAAGGCTATTGTTTGAGGTCCTGCTCCAGGTCCACCTGATGCTGCTGCTGCTGCGGCTGGTTAGTAGTTTCCTCACTGCGCTGGTGAAGAAAGCTACTCATCATCGACTGCAGACTGAGGCAGCCGCTGCTGGTGGAGCTACCACTGCTTCTACCACCCCACCCCTCCCCTGCTGCCATGGCAGCGGAACGCGAGCGCACAGGGCCCACAGTGTCTGAGGATGGACGTTGGCGCAGACAGGCAGAGACCAACTGACTACATAGGTGGTTTTTATAGTACGTTATTTTGGCCTCCCTCTCAGCAGGTGTGAAAAAGGCCACCATTTTTGAACGGTAGCGAGGGTCCAACAAGGTGGACAGCCAAAAGTCATCCCTCTGTCTGATGGTTATTATTCGGCTGTCACTACGCAAGCAACCGAGCATGCTATGGGCCATTTGTGCCAAGGAATGCGAGGGACTCCCTGCCTCCATCTCCACAGCATACTGCCACGGTGCGTCTGGGTCCTCTGTCTCCTCCTCCTCCTCCTCTACCACATGCTCCTGCTCCTCCATTCCTGTCCGCTGAGTGGAAAAACCACCCATTTCACTCAATAATTCCTGAGCACAAATGTCCTCCTCTACCTCCTCCTCTTCTTCCTGTCCTGCCCCCACAGGGGTCATGTGGCGTTGAGATCTGTGCGCCACGTCTACCGCACCCTGACCAGCCATTGTTAACAGCATTTGTTCCAGGACGTGCAACAGAGGAATGACGTCGTTCATCCCATAGTCCTGCCGACTCACGAATAGCGTGGCCTCCTCAATGGGCCTGAGCAAGCGGCAGGTGTCACGCATGAGCTGCCAATGGCTGACATCGAAGTTACACAGGGGAGTACCTTTATCCGCTTGTAACATCAGGAAATCGGTGATGGCCTTTCGCTGTTTGTAAAGGCGGTCTAACATGTGTAGGGTTGAATTCCACCTTGTTGCAACGTCGCAGATCAGGCGATGCTGTGGAATTCCGTTCTGCCGCTGCAGCTCAAGGAGGGTGTGCTTTGCGGTGTAGGAATGGCTGAAATGCATGCAAAGTTTACGTGACATTTTAAGGATGTCTTGCAGTGGGATGGTGGATTTTAGGAACCGCTTGACAACCAGATTGAACACGTGAGCCATGCATGGCGCATGGCACAACCTTCCTTGACGCAGAGCAGACACCATGTTCTTTCCGTTGTCGGTCAAAATGGTTCCGAATTTGAGTTTGCGCGGAGACAGCCATCTGTCGATTTCTCTGTTCATTACACTGAGAAGTTCCTCCCCTGTGTGACTACGTTCGCCAAGGCATACCAGGTGCAGCACAGCGTGACACCGTTGCGCCCTGCACATGTGATATGCCGGTCGGGTAATGGGACTTGGCACGGGGGTGGCGGCTGAGGACACGAAGGAAGAAGAGGTGGTAGAGGCGGACATGTTTTGTGGACCAAGGACGTGCAAACGTGGAGGCAAAAGTGGCGTGACCTGTCCAAGTTGCTGGTGCGGCTGTGACGGCACCACGTTCACCCAGTGGGCCGTAAATGACATGTACTGTCCCTGACCGTAGTTACAGCTCCACACGTCGGCGCTGCCGTGCACTTTGGCAGAGACCGACATGCTTAAAGACTGGCCCACCATCTCTTCTACATGTGAATGTAGGGCTGGCACTGCCTTTTTGGCGAAGAAATGACGGCTTGGCACTCTCCACCGCGGCGCGGCACAAGCCATCATTTCTCGGAAAGGTGCTGAGTCCACCACTTGGAAAGGGAGGGACTGCAGCACCAGCAACTTGGACAGGAGGACGTTCAGCTTTTGCACCGTCGGGTGCGTGCTCGCAAACTGTTGTCTCTTGGAAACGGATTCCAAGAAAGACTGCTGACGGAATCCGTGAACAGGAGTAGCAGGAGAAGGAGCATCTGAACGAGCGGAAGATGCCAACGAGCGACAACTCCCCTCAGCAGAGGTGTTGGAGCCTTGACTGGCTGATAGAGGGCGATTGACGTCGGGTGACGGAGCAAGTAACGGAGCGGGTGATGGAGCGGGGGCTGGGGCGGGCAGAACCGCCGTATCTTTATCACTTTTTTCCCAGGCCACCGAATGGCGACGCTGCATATGCTGCCGCAACGCTGTAGTCCCAACATGGGCCCCCTGGCCACGCTTGACTTTCTGGCCACATAGTCGACATACGGCTACGTTTACTTCCTTGGGCGGCTTGACAAAAAATTGCCACACCGCCGAGTAGGAAACTTTGCCCCCGATACTCCTCACTGGCTGACTGCTGCTTCCTCCGTGCACACCGGCACCACTACTGGCCGTGGTGGTAGGCTGCAGTGGAGCTGGTGCTGTACTCCGTGGCCGTTTGCCTCCACTGACACTGCTGCGACCCTGCTGCCTCCTGGGCAACCCACCGACTGTTTTGCTCGCTGCCAAGCTGCCACCCTCTTCTCCTGATGATGCGGAAGCAATAGCCTGATGACGACGAGGCTGCCAAGTGCGATCAGCCTCCTCATCATCAATTAGGGTCTCCGCCTCACTACTAGCCCCCTCGGCTGCGTGTGGGTCAGGAGACAGACCTGTCTCTAGACCGGCTACCAAGCCACTCTCCTCGCCACTACTTCTTCGCCTGGCTGCTGAAGAGGCGGATGTCTCCCCCCGTTCCTGACCGCCCTCTGTTTGCTCTTCCTCACTGTACAGTGGGGCTGAGCCCACAGCATGCGATACTTCGCTTGGTGAGGGAACACCAAAGGACAGGGGCAGGTAGAGGACACGTGATTTCAGTGGGCTTGGTCCCGGGCCATGCCAACTAATGGTTGTGTCTGACGTACCCACCGACCGTTGGCTGTAGGTGTCAGAGGTGACCTGGGAAGAGGAAGACAACCGAGCCAACCAATCAATGACGGCAGGGTTGTCGGTGGAGACACGACCGCTGGATGACACCGAGAGCACTGGCCTCTGGCTGCGAATAGTGCTGCCTTGACCCCTTCCTCTGCTGCCACGTCTGCTCGCTCCTAAAACATTGCCTCCTCTGCCACTCCTCTGCATGTTGTCTGACATACTCTTTAATTAAACGATTCTGTGTCCCTGAGTAACAATTCTGTGTCTGTCCCTGAGTAACAATTCTGTGTCCCTGAGTAACATTTCTGTGGCCCTAAGTAACAGTTCTGTGGCCCTCAGTAACAATTCTGTGTCCCTCAGTAACAATTCTGTGTCCCTCAGTAACAATTCTGTGTCCCTCAGTAACAATTCTGTGTCTGTCCCTGAGTAACAATTCTGTGTCCCTGAGTAACAATTCTGTGTCCCTCAGTAACAATTCTGTGTCCCTGAGTAACAATTCTGTGTCCCTGAGTAACAATTCTGTGTCCCTGAGTAACAATTCTGTGTCCCTCAGTAACAATTCTGTGTCCCTCAGTAACAATTCTGTGTCCCTGAGTAACAATTCTGTGTCTGTCCCTGAGTAACAATTCTGTGTCCCTAAGTAACGTTTCTGTGGCCCTAAGTAACGGTTCTGTGTCCCTCAGTAACAAATCTGTGTCCCTCAGTAACAATTCTGTGTCCCTCAGTAACAATTCTGTGTCTGTCCCTGAGTAACAATTCTGTGTCCCTCAGTAACAATTCTGTGTCCCTCAGTAACAATTCTGTGTCCCTGAGTAACAATTCTGTGTCCCTGAGTAACAATTCTGTGTCCCTCAGTAACAATTCTGTGTCCCTCAGTAACAATTCTGTGTCCCTGAGTAACAATTCTGTGTCTGTCCCTGAGTAACAATTCTGTGTCCCTAAGTAACGTTTCTGTGGCCCTAAGTAACGGTTCTGTGGCCCTCAGTAACAATTCTGTGTCCCTCAGTAACAATTCTGTGTCCCTGAGTAACAATTCTGTGTCTGTCCCTGAGTAACAATTCTGTGTCCCTAAGTAACGTTTCTGTGTCCCTAAGTAACGGTTCTGTGGCCCTCAGTAACAAATCTGTGTCCCTCAGTAACAATTCTGTGTCTGTCCCTGAGTAAACCATTCTGTGTCCCTAAGTAACGTTTCTGTGTCCCTAAGTAACGTTTCTGTGGCCCTAAGTAACGTTTCTGTGGCCCTAAGTAACGATTCTGTGGCCCTAAGTAACGTTTCTGTAGCCCTAAGTAACGTTTCTGTGGCCCTAAGTAACGTTTCTGTGGCCCTAAGTAACAGTTCTGTGGCCCTCAGTAACAGTTCTGTGGCCCTCAGTAACAATTCTGTGTCCCTCAGTAACAATTCTGTGTCTGTCCCTGAGTAACAGTTCTGTGTCCCTAAGTAACGTTTCTGTGGCCCTAAGTAACGGTTCTGTGGCCCTCAGTAACAATTCTGTGTCCCTCAGTAACAATTCTGTGTCTGTCCCTAAGTAACAATTCTGTGGCCCTAAGTAACGTTTCTGTGGCCCTAAGTAACGTTTCTGTGGCCCTCAGTAACAATTCTGTATCCCTCAGTAACAATTCTGTGTCTGTCCCTGAGTAACAATTCTGTGTCCCTAAGTAACAATTCTGTGGCCCTAAGTAAAGTTTCTGTGGCCCTAAGTAACGTTTCTGTGGCCCTAAGTAACGATTCTGTGGCCCTAAGTAACGTTTCTGTGGCCCTAAGTAACGTTTCTGTGGCCCTCAGTAACAAATCTGTGTCCCTCAGTAAGAATTCTGTGTCTGTCAGGGATCCCCTCGATCCCCGCCGCGATGGTCCCGGCGCAGGCGCAGTATGCCGCCCTGTGCAGGGACGCGGGCTCTAGGTCCGGGCCGGCCGCGGCGCGTGAGTTCGCGCATGCGCAGTAGGAGCCGCGGCCGCCCGCTGGGCACCAATGGCAGCGCAGGGCGCGATATTTAAACGGCCCTGAGCTTTCATTCAGTGCCTACTGGTCTTGTCCTTGCCCTGTATCCTGTATCCTGAATCTGAACCTGTACCTGTAAGTTGCTGACCCGGATTGTACCTGACCACTGCTGAATTCTCCTGCCCAGACCCTTGCTTTGCCTGACCTCTCTTCCGTATGTCCCCTATTGGATCTGACCTACTGTTGTTGACCTGGCGTGTGACCCGACTATTCTCTGCCCGCTGCCTTGTACCGTGCTGTCCTCCCCGTTACCGACCCGGCTTGCCTGACTCTGCACTTGCTCCGCCATCCATCCATCCATCCATCCATCCATCCATCCATTCCTCTCAGCGGGGTTCCCAGACCTCTTCATATCAGGCTCTCTCCCGTGGGAGCCCCTGGCGACCACCCCTACCACTGACGGGTGTCCTCAGTAAGCACGACCTGGTCCCGGGGTACTCCAAGTCCATCCCCACCATCAGGGGCTCTGGTGAACAAGTACTCTGGGACTTAGACTCCGTGCGCTGGGGACGCCTGATTAGTGGAGTGCTAGTGGTGTCGCCAGGCGGTCCCTTACAGTACCAGAAGGCCATGACTGAGCCTAGAGGAGGGCCCTCCCCGCTGGAAGAAATTTGCAGGCATCTGTCTAACCTGACGCAGGCCGTAGCAGCCCTGCAGGATAAATGTATGCAGCTGGAGAACCGCTTCCAGACCTGCTCCCTATCTGACCCAGCCCCACAGGCCCCAGTTTCTGCACCCCCGGCTGCTCTTGAGCCAGCAACAGGGGCCTCCGCCCCGCTACCCATGGCGGAACCCCGGGTACCCCTACCGGAGCGTTTTCACGGGGACCGCACACGCTTCAGGTCATTCCGTGAGTCCTGCCTCCTATTTTTTGAACTTCAACCCCGTACCTTTTTGACAGAATCAGTGAAGGTGGGATTTATAATCTCACTGTTGCAGGGCGAACCCCAAGATTGGGCCCATCGGTTAAGGGGAAACAATGACCCACACCTAGGAACAGTCAAGGACTTCTTTGAGGCGATGGCCATCCTATATGATGACCCGCAGCGGGCTGCTTCTGCCGAAGCAATCTTATACACACTCCGACAGGGCCGTCGGGCGGCAGAGGAATACGCCTCAGATTTTAGGCGCTGGATGGGGGACACTCGCTGGAACGAGTTTGCTTTGTTGCACCAGTTCCGCATGGGGCTATCAGAACCCCTAAAGGATGAGCTGGCCCGGGTAGAGGTTCCTGAGTCATTAGAGGACCTAATTGCCCTGACGATAAAGATTGACCGACGACTGCGGGAACGCAGGTTTGAGAGGTCCGGCCAGGGTCGTGGAAACAACTGGGGTCCATTCCTAGGCCCCAGCCAACCACCCAGACCAAGTATCCAGAATCCACTCCCAGGAGATGTTCCAGAACCCATGCAACTAGGCCTGGCTCGGCCCAAATTATCACCAGAAGAACACCAGCGGAGACGCTCGCAGAACCTCTGCCTCTACTGCGGGGAAGCCGGTCATATGGTACGATCCTGCCCTCAGAAAATGAGTAAGTGTACCTCTTTTTCTTCCTTGTCTATTGGCAATGTCAGTCCTTCCCAATACTTAGTTGTACCCCTCTCCTTTCAGCTTCCCGAAAGGACCGTGGAAGTAACAGCCATAATTGATTCGGGGGCATGCAGTTGTTTTCTGGATTTAGACTTTGCTCGTCAGCAGAAAATTCCCCTCCAACCCAGAAAGAGGGGTTTTAACATATTTTTGGCCGATGGTTCCCAGATAAAATCAGGAGTGGTTAATCAGGAAACTCCCCCCATTGCCACTACCATTGCCAACCAACACCAGGAATTCCTCCGCCTGGATGCCATTGCGTCACCTCTGTTCCCAGTCATTTTGGGGCTCCCTTGGTTACGGGCCCATAACCCCCAAATTGACTGGGAAACCGGGTCAATCTTGTTCCCTTCCCCATACTGTCAGGAACACTGTCGCACTTCAGGCCCGGCAGGCCCCCAGGTCCTCCTATGCTCCGAGGGGGATTCTGATCTGAAACAGGTTATTCCCACAGAATATCACGAATTCCTGGACGTGTTCAGTAAACGGGGAGCAGATGCCCTGCCCCCCCACCGCCCGTATGACTGTCCCATTGACCTGTTACCCGGCTCCGAGATTCCTTTTGGGCAAATTTTTCCCCTATCGGAACTTGAATTGGGGGCCCTGAAGGAATACATAGAGGACAGTCTCCAGAAGGGGTTCATCCGTCCCTCCACTTCACCAGCAGGGGCGGGGATCTTCTTCGTGGAAAAAAAAGACAAATCTCTGAGACCATGTATAGACTACCGGGAGCTGAACAGGGTCACGATTAAAAATCGTTACCCATTACCGTTAGTGCCAGAGTTATTTCAGAGCCTGAAGGCTGCGGTCATATTTACTAAACTTGATCTAAGGGGGGCGTACAACCTAGTTCGCATAAGGGAGGGGGACGAGTGGAAAACTGCGTTCCGCACACGGTTTGGGCACTTTGAATACCTGGTCATGCCATTTGGTCTGTGCAATGCACCAGCCACATTTCAGCATTTTGTAAACGATATTTTTAGGGATTACCTGGACATTTTCGTTATCGTTTACCTGGACGATATACTGATTTTCTCACCCTCCCTGAAGGATCACAGGATACATGTGGCAAGGGTGTTGGGGCGGTTACGTCAGCATGGGTTATACGCCAAGGCAGATAAGTGTTGCTTTGAGCAACCTAGCATTACGTTCCTGGGGTTGATTATCTCCACCGCGGGGGTCGCAATGGACCCTCAGAAAGTCTCGGCGATTTTGGAGTGGCCGGTACCCGCGGACAAAAAAGGCGTCCAGCGGTTTATCGGTTTTGCGAATTTCTACCGGAAGTTCATTAAGAACTTCTCGGGTCTGGTCTCCCCCATAACTCAGTTGACCAAGCTTGGAACCCGGTTCAGATGGACGCCGGAGGCTCAGGAAGCCTTTGAGGCCTTGAAGAAGCTCTTTACCTCGGCACCCATTCTGGGCCACCCGGACGCTGCCCTGCCATACATCTTGGAAGTAGACGCTTCAGAGAATGCGGTGGGGTCCATCCTGTCCCAGCGAAAGGGCACCAAAGAATTGCTCCATCCTGTAGCGTTCTTCTCAAGGAAACTTACCCCAGCAGAAAAGAATTACGATATCGGCGATCGAGAGTTGTTGGCCATCAAAACAGCTCTCGAAGAATGGAGGTACCTGCTAGAAGGTGCCTCACACCCCATCTTGATTTTCACAGATCACAAGAATCTCGAGTACCTGAGGACCGCCAAACGCTTACGCCCACGGCAGGCAAGATGGGCATTGTTCTTCTCCAGGTTCATTTTTCACATCACGTATAGGCCCGGATCTAAAAATACGAAACCTGATGCACTATCTCGCATGTTTGAAGACTCCAAAGAAGATCCGGTACCTGATATGATTCTGTCTGCAGGAAATTTCTCGGAGCTCCAGACGGACCTTCGGTCCAAGCTATTGGAGGCATCCACGGCCGCGTCAGTCCCAGTTGGTGTGTCCCTCCAGAACAAGGGGGGACTCCTATGGAAGGATGGGTTGGTCATGGTCCCTGAAGAGGTCCGGATCCTTGTCCTGGGACATTGCCATGACCACCCGATGGCGGGACACTTTGGCCCAGCCAAGACCCTGGAGCTTCTCCAACGCTCTTTTTGGTGGCCAAGTATGGCCAAGGATTGTAAACTCTATGTAAGATCCTGTACCATCTGCCAGAAAAACAAGCCATCGAGGAACAAGGCTTGGGGACTGCTGCGTCCCTTGCCGATTCCTGAACGACCGTGGCAAGGGATCGCAATGGACTTTATAGTCGAGCTCCCACCGTCCCAAGAACACACCGCGATCTTCGTGGTCATCGATCGATTATCGAAAATGGCTCACTTTGTACCATTAAGGAAGACTCCGTCTGCATCCGAGATTGCGTGAATATTCATCCAGGAAATCGTAAGATTACATGGAATCCCGGAGGACATTGTCTCGGATCGTGGGGTCCAATTTACATCTAGATTTTGGAGGGCCCTGTGCAAGGCCCTGGATATCAAGTTGTCCCTCTCCTCTGCTTTCCACCCTCAGACCAACGGACAGACCGAGAGGACCAACCAGACCCTAGAACAATACTTGCGTTGCTACACATCCTTCCTTCAGGATAATTGGTTACCACTGTTACCTTTAGCGGAATTTGCATATAACAACGCAAGCCATTCAGCGACAAGGCAATCTCCGTTCTTCTCTAACTACGGATTTCACCCTGTCTTTCTTCCTGATTTGGTCTCTGAATGCCCAGTTCCGGCAACGCAAGACGCAGTAAACTTCTTCTCCTCGAACAACAAAGTACTACAGGAAGCCATCGCTCGGGCCCAGGAGGATAACAAGAATGCATATAACAAGAAACGAAGAGGGAATCTGGTGCTGAAGCCTGGGGATAAGGTATGGTTGGCAACAACCAACTTGAGAATGCTTTGTCCCTCAAAGAAATTGGGACCTAAATTCGTGGGGCCTTTTTGTGTGAAGCGAATGATCAACGAGGTAACATATGAACTTACCCTCCCTGAAACATTCAAAATTCATCCTGTTTTCCACGTGTCCTTACTTAAACCTGTGATCCCGGATGCCTTCCCAGAACGAGAATCCAGACCTCCGGAGGCCATAACGGTGGAGGGACAAGAAGAATATGAGGTGGAAACGATCCTGAAGTGCCGAAGAAGGGGGGGCCAGACCCAATTTCTTATAAAATGGAAGGGCTATGGCCCCGAGGACAATTCTTGGGAACCAGCCCATAATGTCCATGCACCCAGACTTGTCCGGCGGTTTCTTCGTGACCACCCGTGGTGGAGAGATCGGGTGGGCATCCGGAGGTTGCCCGTAGGGGGGGGGGCAATGTCAGGGATCCCCTCGATTCCCGCCGCGATGGTCCCGGTGTAGGCGCAGTATGCCGCCCTGTGCAGGGACGCGGGCTCTAGGTCTAGGTCCCACTGGGCACCAATGGCAGCGCAGGGCGCGATATTTAAACGGCCCTGAGCTGTCATTCAGTGCCTTCTGGTCTTGTCCTTGCCCTGTATCCTGTATCCTGAATCTGAACCTGTACCTGTAAGTTGCTGACCCGGATTGTACCTGACCACTGCTGAATTCTCCTGCCCAGACCCTTGCTTTGCCTGACCTCTCTTCCGTATGTCCCCTATTGGATCTGACCTACTGTTGTTGACCTGGCGTGTGACCCGACTATTCTCTGCCCGCTGCCTTGTACCGTGCTGTCCTCCCCGTTACCGACCCGGCTTGCCTGACTCTGCACTTGCTCCGCCATCCATCCATCCATCCATCCATTCCTCTCAGCGGGGTTCCCAGACCTCCTCATATCAGGCTCTCTCCCGTGGGAGCCCCTGGCGACCACCCCTACCACTGACGGGTGTCCTCAGTAAGCACGACCTGGTCCCGGGGTACTCAAGTCCATCCCCACCATCAGGGGCTCTGGTGAACAAGTACTCTGGGACTTAGACTCTGTGCGCTGGGGACGCCTGATTAGTGGAGTGCTAGTGGTGTCGCCAGGCGGTCCCTTACAGTGTCTGTCCCTAAGTAACAATTCTGTGGCCCTAAGTAACGTTTCTGTGGCCCTAAGTAACGGTTCTGTGGCCCTCAGTAACAATTCTGTGTCCCTCAATAATAATTCTGTGTCTGTCCCTAAGTAACAATTCTGTGGCCCTAAGTAACGATTCTGTGGCCCTCAGTAACAAATCTGTGTCCCTCAGTAACAATTCTGTGTCTGTCCCTAAGTAACAATTCTGTGGCCCTAAGTAACGTTTCTGTGGCCCTAAGTAACGGTTCTGTGGCCCTCAGTAACAATTCTGTGTCCCTCAATAACAATTCTGTGTCTGTCCCTAAGTAACAATTCTGTGGCCCTAAGTAATGTTTCTGTGGCCCTAAGTAACGATTCTGTGGCCCTCAGTAACAAATCTGTGTCCCTCAGTAACAATTCTGTGTCTGTCCCTAAGTAACAATTCTGTGGCCCTAAGTAACGATTCTGTGGCCCTCAGTAACAAATCTGTGTCCCTCAGTAACAATTCTGTCTGTCCCTAAGTAACAATTCTGTGGCCCTAAGTAACGTTTCTGTGGCCCTAAGTAACGATTCTGTGGCCCTCAGTAACAATTCTGTATCCCTCAGTAACAATTCTGTCTGTCCCTGAGTAACAATTCTGTGTCCCTAAGTAACGATTCTGTGGCCCTAAGTAACGATTCTGTGGCCCTAAGTAACGATTCTGTGGCCCTAAGTAACGTTTCTGTGGCCCTCAGTAACAATTCTGTGTCCCTCAATAACAATTCTGTGTCTGTCCCTAAGTAACAATTCTGTGGCCCTAAGTAACGTTTCTGTGGCCCTAAGTAACGATTCTGTGGCCCTCAGTAACAAATCTGTGTCCCTCAGTAACAATTCTGTGTCTGTCCCTAAGTAACAATTCTGTGGCCCTAAGTAACGTTTCTGTGGCCCTAAGTAACGATTCTGTGGCCCTCAGTAACAATTCTGTATCCCTCAGTAACAATTCTGTCTGTCCCTGAGTAACAATTCTGTGTCCCTAAGTAACGATTCTGTGGCCCTAAGTAACGTTTCTGTGGCCCTCAGTAACAATTCTGTGTCCCTCAATAACAATTCTGTGTCTGTCCCTAAGTAACAAT
The DNA here is from genome assembly GCF_062004578.1 of Staurois parvus. Classification (NCBI taxonomy): domain Eukaryota; kingdom Metazoa; phylum Chordata; class Amphibia; order Anura; family Ranidae; genus Staurois; species Staurois parvus. The sequence goes on along the minus strand of NW_028318110.1, from coordinate 3,140,143 downwards.
TCTGTGGCCCTAAGTAACGTTTCTGTGGCCCTAAGTAACGATTCTGTGGCCCTCAGTAACAAATCTGTGTCCCTCAGTAACAATTCTGTGTCTGTCCCTAAGTAACAATTCTGTGGCCCTAAGTAACGTTTCTGTGGCCCTAAGTAACGATTCTGTGGCCCTCAGTAACAATTCTGTATCCCTCAGTAACAATTCTGTCTGTCCCTGAGTAACAATTCTGTGTCCCTAAGTAACGTTTCTGTGGCCCTAAGTAACGTTTCTGTGGCCCTAAGTAACGATTCTGTGGCCCTAAGTAACGTTTCTGTGGCCCTAAGTAACGTTTCTGTGGCCCTTAGTAACAATTCTGTGTCCCTCAATAACAATTCTGTGTCTGTCTCTAAGTAACAATTCTGTGGCCCTAAGTAACGTTTCTGTGGCCCTAAGTAACGTTTCTGTGGCCCTCAGTAACAATTCTGTGTCCCTCAATAACAATTCTGTGTCTGTCCCTAAGTAACAATTCTGTGGCCCTAAGTAACGATTCTGTGGCCCTCAGTAACAAATCTGTGTCCCTCAGTAACAATTCTGTGTCTGTCCCTAAGTAACAATTCTGTGGCCCTAAGTAACGTTTCTGTGGCCCTAAGTAACGGTTCTGTGGCCCTCAGTAACAATTCTGTGTCCCTCAATAACAATTCTGTGTCTGTCCCTAAGTAACAATTCTGTGGCCCTAAGTAACGTTTCTGTGGCCCTAAGTAACGATTCTGTGGCCCTCAGTAACAAATCGGTGTCCCTCACTAACAATTCTGTGTCTGTCCCTAAGTAACAATTCTGCGGCCCTAAGTAACGATTCTGTGGCCCTCAGTAACAATTCTGTGTCTGTCCCTAAGTAACAATTCTGTGGCCCTAAGTAACGTTTCTGTGGCCCTAAGTAACGATTCTGTGGCCCTCAGTAACAAATCTGTGTCCCTCAGTAACAATTCTGTGTCTGTCCCTAAGTAACAATTCTGTGGCCCTAAGTAACGTTTCTGTGGCCCTAAGTAACGATTCTGTGGCCCTCAGTAACAATTCTGTATCCCTCAGTAACAATTCTGTCTGTCCCTGAGTAACAATTCTGTGTCCCTAAGTAACGTTTCTGTGGCCCTAACTAACGATTCTGTGGCCCTAAGTAAACGTTTCTGTGGCCCTATGTAACGTTTCTATGGCCCTAAGTAACGATTCTGTGGCCCTAACTAACGTTTCTCTGTCCCTAACTCTCTCCCTGCATACAGCCAGGTCTGCCTCTGTTGAATGACTGGAGGCAAATGGAGAATTCTAAAATGGCCGCCATTTATAGCTCGACCATTACACTGTGCTGGCTGGCTGGCTGCTGATTGGCTAATGCGATCACATGTCATGAATGAATGCATTATGGGTCAGCGCGCCTTGTCTGCGCGCCTTCCCAGACATCCCCGCTCCGTCGCCGCACATGTCGCCGCCATTTTAGGAAAAATTTTGATTCGCGCATCCGAAGTCTGCTTATTTTCGGATTCGACGCGAATCGAAATTTTCCTAATATTCGAAACGAATTCCACTTCGCCTACTTCGATTCGCTCATCTCTAAAAATAACCATCAATCACCCTCGGTCTGGAGCTCCATGAAAGATTTTGCCTCATGGGGTAAGGATGATTATGAGAAAAGGGAGGGATCAGCCCAGAACTACATGGGAGGAGCTTGTGAATGATCTCAAGACAGTTGGGACCACAGTTACCAAACAAACCATTGGTAACACATTATGCCGTTATGGATTGAAATCCTGCAGCGCCCGCAAGCCCTCCCTCCTCAAGAAGGCACAGTTACAGGCCCTTCTGAAGTTTGCAAATGAACATCTAAATGATTCAGAAAATGATTGGGAGAAAGTGCTGTGGTCATAAGAGACCAAAATTGAGCTCTTTGGCCTTAAATCGATTTACCATGTTTGAAAGAAGAAAAATGCTGACTATGACTCTAACAACACCATCCCTACAGTCAAGTACGGAGGTGGAAACATTATGCTTTGGAGCTGTTCCTCAGCTAAAGGTACAGGATGACTTTACTGCATTGAGGGCCAATGGACAGGGCCATGTATTGTAAAATCTTGGATGAGAATCTTCTTCCCTCAGCCAGAACACTGAAGATGGGTCATGGATGGGTCTTCCAGCATGACAATGACCCAAAACATATCGCCAAGGCAACAAAGGAGTGGCTCAAGAAGAAGCATATTAAGGTTATGGAGTGGCCCAGCCAGTCTCCAGACCTTAATCCTATAGAAAATTTATGGAGGAAGCTGAAACTTCAAGTTGTTAAGCGACAGCCAATAAACCTTAAAGGATTTAGAGAAGATCGGCACATCGGCAATTAGTCCCAGTGCAAAGCAATCAGGCCCTCCCACAGGTCATATATAGAAAAAGGAGAAAAGGATTGCTGCACTAAAATCTTTTTAGTGTGAAAATGTATTCAATACAAAAAAAACCAAACAACTAGTACAATGTTCAACAAACAGTTCCAGGCTATGTTGGTAGTGCCTTTCTTCACATCAGAACACATGTATGAATATAGACAAATGTAAACCTAATTTATAACAATCAAAGAAACTAGAATCAATTCATTCATTAATAACAGGTTCATAAAATATCTCTTGATAGTATGAACATAGCTGGAGCAAAAATCTGTCAGGTGAAAATAACTACCATATCACAAAGGCGGAATGCCTGTTATAAAAAACATATACAGTATATACACTATATTGCCAAAAATATTAGGACACCCCTCCAAATCATTGGATTCAGGTGTTCCAATCATCTCCATGGCCACATGTGTATAAAATCGATTACCACCACATCTATTTTTTTGTAATCCATTAATAACGATAAACCTGAGTTTGGACACAATATGACCCTTTTCAACTAAATGGAATACCATTTGATGGAATAATAAAAAATAGACATGGTGGTAATAGAGAACTGATTTTGAGGAAATGGGAAGTACAGTGGATTCACTGCTTGGATACATTATCACCTAAGAGATTGAATTCTGATTTCGATCTGTATTTATTTCTGAATAGTATCTATCTATCTATCTATCTATCTATCTATCTATCTATCTATCTATCTATCTATCTCTATATCAGCAATATCAGCAGGTGGACTGACCATTTGGAAACTCGGGCACTGCCCGAGGGCCCGGGGTCAGTAGGGGGCCCCATGAGATGCCCCTGGTACCTTTTTCATAGGCTTTTTTGAGTTTGGGCAAGGACACAGGGGCCCCATGATCCCCTATTGCCCGGGGGCCCCATGAGTTATCACTCCGCCCCTGCTCTATATACACTGTATACACATATATATATATATATATATATATATATATGATATGGAAGTGATTTTCACTTGTTTTTGCTCCAGCTATGTTTATATTATCCAGAGATATTTGATGAACCTGTTATTAATGACCTGATTGATTCCAGTTTCTTTGATTGTTATAAATTAAGCTTACTTTAGTCTATATTCATACATGTGTTCTGATCTGAAGAAGGGGCGATACCAACATAGCCTGAAACTGTTCATAAAAAAAATAATACCAATACAGAGTTGTTTTGTATTTTTTGTATAGAATACGTTTTTCACTTTAAAACCTGACTTTAAGACCTTACTTCCCACTGGACACCTGCTGAATGGCAGCTTTAACCTCCCTGGCGGTATTCCCGAGTGTAGCTTGGGGTAAAGTTTCAGCACCACAAGCGGTAACCCCGAGCTACACTTGGGAATACCTTGCAGCATTGCTCCGGGATATCTTCTGCACTTACCTTGTCCTGCATTCCCGCGATGTCCCTCCTGCAGTGTCCCTGACAATGTCCTCCGGCCGATGCCAGCATCTGTCTTCCAGGTTCCGTTCCCTGCAACATTGGGACGTACGGGGGACGGAACTGGCGGCAAATTTAAAAATGACATTCACTCAATACACTAAAATCACATAGTAAAACATTACTGTATCAAACCATTTCACATACATTTTGTCCCTAGTGCTTTGGCCTGTGCCCTGCCTGCATTTTTACTGTTCTTTCTGCCTTGAAACTGAGAAACGTCCATGGCATCCAAAAAGCGTCTATTTAGGTCAAAAGCGGTTTTAGACCAGCTAGAGAACAGCGATAGTAAATCAGAACCACTTGCAGAATTGAGTGATAATGATTTGTGGGGAAATTTGTCATCAGACACTGAAAACGATTTTGCGACTTTGCTCAGTGATGTGCGAACTTGGCGCTCTGTTTCAAATTTCAGTGTTTTTGGTTTGATTATATTATTGAAATATATATATTATTATTATATTATTATTTTTTATGATTATTTATTAAATTATAATTTATGATTTCGTGTTTCAAATATTAACATACCCGGGATGTTTACTAGACTCTTGTTCGGACAGATTTTAGTGAGTTATTCCTAAAAATGACAGTTACTACAATAAAAAAACAACATATTTCCATGCAAAAAAAATTGACCGCTTTGAGCACAGAAATACTGACATAATCAGACCGCTAGGGAGGTTAAAGGTCTTGCCAAAAGGAACTTCCCATCAAATAGAATCAAGGCAAGGCTGTGTTTAGAGGCATCGTAAGCAGACCAATGCTTTAGTTGTAAGGCTTCTTTGATGTCTACAGCTATCCTGAAGAATTGCACTTCTCCTGAACCACAGGACTCCATTTCTGCCAGCCAAACTTTGAAGGCCATATGGGATGGTCCCGCCAGTGTGCATCTTCTTCAGATCTGTATCAATATTGAAGTTCTTTGCCTAAAAGACACCAAACCTTCAAGTGGAAGCATGATGTGGATGGCCAATCATTGTAAAGAGGTGGCTACTTTGGGAACTATATTCCATAATCTGCAGGAATTTAAAAACATTAGATACCGAGGTAGTTGAAGCATTCCAATTTTTGCCAGAAGAGAGCCCCAAAAAAGGCTTTCCATACCCGATGGAAGGTTGAAATAGTTGACTTTTTCCTAGTTTGCACCAAGGTGTCAACTACGCCCTTTGACAGCTCCAGAAGTCTAAGAGAGCACCTCTCAACTTCCAAGACATTAATTTCAGTCTCCCGGGGTTCAGCTGCAACAACCCGTTCTGAACCAGGAGATCCAAACAAACTCGGAGTGAAATTGGTTGTTCTAGCCTCATCCTCTATACAAGGGGAAACCACGGCCAGCTTGGCCAAAAGAGTAGGGCTCTTCGCATTGTGTCTTCAGGAGAACCCTTAGAATTATCGGGATTGGAGGAAAGATGTGCACTATGCAAAACTTCCAGGGCCTGGAAAAGGCATCTTGGCCCAAGGATTGTGGGTCCCAAATTAGGAGAAGTAGAAGGAAGCTGGAAGTTCAGTGCTGACACCATCAGATCCACGTCTGGTGTTGCCCAGGCTTTTTAGAATTGAGGCCCCATTCGCCTTGATGTACAAAACTCTGACTTTGGTCCACCAGAATGTTCTCCATTCCTGGGAGGTATGAAGCAAGTGTAAATTCCCTTCTGCTCAAAGGAAGATTTGACAGGCTATTCTCAGGAGAGGCAAGCTTCTGGTGCCCCCTTGACAAGCCAAGTAAGCCACTGTAGTCCAATTTTCTGAAAGCACCTTCACCACTTTTTCACGTAACAGATACTGGAACGCTAGCAGAGTGAATCAGGAAGCCATTAACTCTAGCAGATAGGACCTCTGCGTAGTCCGCCTCTTCCAACAACCATGGGTTGGAGAAGAGGCTCTGGAGGTAGAAGACCAGCCAGACCAAAGGATTTACTCTTCTTGGAAGCGTTTTGGTGACGTGATTTTCCTTGTCCCACTTCTGTATGACTGCAGTGGGCCACTGGCGACGGTGTCCTAGAACGACCACTTGGTGGATGTTTAAACCACCCTACACTGTTCTGGAGAAGCAACTTGTCCTGGACAACAGAAGACAGGAGTGCTTTGCACCGAGCCCTTGGCGGACACTTTATTCTGCGCTGGAATCTTCTTTCTGCCAAAAAAGTACGCAGATAGCACTCTTCTAAAATGTAGCAAAAATACATAAAATAAAAATGATAATAATTCCAGAAAGCAGTGCAAAGAGAAGAAAAAATACATCAATAAAATAAATAAATAACAAATTAAAAAAAAAAAAACAACCTCTCCATTAGATCTTCAGTGCTCGAAGCTGCAGCTTTTAGCAACAGCCTAAGTGGGGATATCACGTAACCCACATCTCAGTCATAATACATGTGCATGTATCCAAGGCAAACAGGCAAACAGCTGAGGCAACCTACAAGGAGCAGAGCAGCAGAAGGACCCAGGCTGGAGTAGCAAAGTGATTAGGTAAGCAGGTGGAGCTCATAGAGACACAGCAGTCTCTGCAGTAGCCACAGAGCTGCAACATGAGAGAGAGAGCCAGCCTCTAGATAAAGCAGTAGCTTCATGTGTCACAGAGCATCCTGGGAGCTCCATAGCAACCTGGGAAGTTTAGCGCCTGCCTTCTTTACGCGTGTACCACTTAGCCTGCTCTGCAGCCAGAACAAATGCCACTGCCATGATGTGGGGATTACCAGCCCCAGGCAGACCCCAGATACCAGCCAGCCCACAGGCATGCTGAAATATGGACTACAAGTGCCAGCCAGCCCACAGACCTGCTGAGATATGGACTACAAGTGCCAACCAATCAGTGATCACATGAATAGTAGTAAGCAAGATGTCACTTCTGACATCATTGCTTACTACTTGTGAAATCTGTGAATGATCACAGCGGTCACATGGTACAAGGCTATTCACAACAGCCTTGTACCATGTGACAAGCTGTGACCAATCACAGCTCTCACAGTATTTCTCAATGGCTGCAAGAATGCAGCCAGAGAGAAGGAGAAATTATTGTTTTTACAGCCTTTATGGATGTAAAAGCAATCAGTGTAAAAAAAAAAAAAATGTCATCACCCCCCATAAGTAGTACAGTGTCACTATGGTGATACTCTACTGCTAGGGTGACAGTATGTTAAAAAACAAAAACATAAATAATAATATTATGCAAAAAAAAAAAAAATGTGAAACATTATAGTTTTTGGTTATAAACTAATTTGGGTTATTTTTACTTTACTAAACAAGATAACCAAATAAATTTTGGCCAATATTTATGAAGAAAGATTATTTATTTGCAAAATGTTATAAGAAAAACATTTTTTTTTCAAAATGTTTGGACTTTTTCATTTATATAGCAAAAAAAAAGTGGTGAATAAATACCACCAAAATATCTGTCTCAAAAAAATGCAAAAAAATTCATATGGGTACAGTGTTGCATGACCGTGCAATTGTCATTCAAAGTATGATAGCACTGAAAGCTGAAAATTGGCCTGAACAGGAAGGGGGTAAAAGTGTCCGGACTTGAAGTGGTTAAATGCATTTAAAGGCGTTTAAACACTCCCAAGCACTAGGCATGTTTAGTGCTTGGGCATTCATTTATTTTAACGGCCAGGAACAATTGAGTACTGTCCGTGATACTTTTTTTATTTGCACTAACATACAATTTTGAGGACAAGCTTTCGGGGTATGTCCCCTTCTTCAAAGTCCAAACAGTACTATTACAAATCACAAAGTTTAAGCAGAATGTTAGAAGGGATTGAGAAAAAAAAAAGGCTACAGATAAGATACATCAAAAGCGAGGGGGGGGGGATACTACACTCACACAGAGGGGGTCAAGCTTCAGCTAATAGATAGTCATGAAACTGTTGGATAATGGTTGAGGAATCCCATGTCCAAGTTAAGGCCGTTATCTTTTGTGTCAAATAGAATTATCATTCTTAGTTCAAATGTTTTTCTTTCCTGAATGGATTTGAATTTTCCTTTCAGAACTAAAACATTGAGGTCTTCCATATTGTGGCCTGGTTGTGTGAAATGGTGTCCTATAGGTGTGCAGAGGTCATCTTCTTTATGTTCCTTGATGGTATGTCTGTGCAAATTCATCCTTGTTTGCAACTTCTGTCCTGTTTCACCAACATAAGATCCTTTGCTGCAGGATAAATTAATATTTTGGGTAATGAAATGAATGAACACAAACAATGCATGATGCTCCTAAATATGCCTAAACGCATTTGCAACATGCAGCTTTAGGGGTGTTGTTTCTCCTTCCTTCAGAAGAGCTGGGCAAACACCCAGTGTAATGAAGCTTGAATCTCAAATAATATAACAATATATCTTTTGGTTGTAGTGTATCAGTATAGATCCTCCTGAATATTTTGGAGGCAGATCTGAATTTACTTAGTCTGGCTCGAGCTCTTTCTATAAATTAAATATAGGATGTTGCAGGTTGTCTCCATGAATTTTGTAAACATATCTTGATATAAGAAAACTACTCTGCGAATTCCAGAAATATGTTCAGGATTGTTGATGACTTGTTTGATTGTTGATCGACAGATTTTATATCCCACTTTTTCACATGACATCTGTGATGAATGATCTATTTTGTGTGTTTTTGTAAATGCTTTTAAATGTGTGTTTTTCACTGTTAGACAAAGAACTGGCTGAGACATAGAATGAAAACAACTTTGACTCATAAATCTTCTGGCTTATATATTTTCCTTGTTGATGGTTTCATATTAAATATCGGGTTCATACAACTACATACTACTATAAACTGTAGATACAGAGATTGTTCTTAAATACTTAGTTTCATAACAATATATTTATGCAGAATCTACACTCATAGTAAGGCACATACTGTATATAGGCCGTGCTAGCTGTAGGTATTGTTTTTAAATTGAACCACATCAACTATATGTGAAAGTAATAAACAAAATATTTACAAACTCTGCCATAAATCTTTTATATCAATCTCTAAACCTCTTTTTTTATGCAATAGTAGTTGCACAATACATTCTGTCATCAGAAGACCTTTTACAGCTGCATTTAAGTGGGCTCAGAGAGATAAATAGGCCTCTATTCACATTTGTGGTGCAGAAAACCGCGATACGTGTACATTTCCCGCACCACACTCAAATCACACTGTCCTTGCGATCTGCGGCGGGTGTCAGTACAATCTTAACAATGGCTGCAAACGCAGCTCCAAAATTGCAGTGCAGCTCCAAAATTGGTGCATGCATGTCTTTGGTGCGATGTGATGCAATCTGAGCCCATTCAAAATGAACAGACTCAAATTGCACTGCACTAAATCACATGTGAATTGTACAGGAATGCGGTGCTGTTCCTGTGCAATTCATATGCAGTTCATAGTGTGAACCGAGGCTAAGGGCACATGGATGAAGCCCATGGAGCTCTGCTAAATCGAAGGGAGTATACTACCATTGTTGATGTTAGAGATTCTGTATAAAGCCCTACAGAACAGACAGTGCACAGTCCACGTGTGTTTATCTACTGCTTCTTTACAAACAGGAAACAGGAACTTTATTCAGGAAGAAAACATAAAGTATAGTCATAGATGCAGCTACAAAGTTATAAACACTGCCATCTACTGGCTGAAGAATATATCTCTACTAAATACTGATGTACTGTAGTTGTTGCACAAAAATACATTAACAATGTATTCCAACACCCCTACTCAACAACTACTTTTTATATTAGTCCCATCTTATATCTCTGTTCTAAAAATCTGTTTCTTGTAAGTGGTTTTGTCAAATGCTCTGATCCAATTTTGTTCCTCATGGGTTGGAAGTCTTTGCATCTCATCCCATGAATCTTGCTCTGGTTTAAATGCTACATGAGCAACATGGGACAGACCAGGTCTTTTTTCTCAAAGAATAGGTGCAGCAATTCAATCATGCCCCCCCACAACCCCCTACACACACCAATAACTGACCAATAACACACTCCCCGTATTTGAGTGCCCCCACTCTGGATGAAAGAGCGCAGGGGCGCTTTTGGAGAGTGGCATTGTTAGTTTGGGGGAGGGGAGTCCTAGATGTACTTGCAGATTTAGATATAATAACAAGTTAAAGCCAAACTCCAGCTCACACTGAAGTTACACAAGCAGTTACAGCAACAGTTCTCTTTCTTTGGGTATAAAGGTTTTACATTAATAAATATACGCTGATCATTGTAAGCATCCCTGTAAATGGTAAATGGTTTTTCTCAATCCTCTACAGGAGAGCTTGTTCTTAACAACAGACTTACTGGCTGAAACACCAGATGAAAACACATGATACCATGCTGTACATTTCCTATTCCGTGCTGCCTCATTCCGTATGCAATGCTGTACATTTCCTATTCCGCACTGCCTCATTCCGTATGCCATGCTGTACATGTCCTATTCCGCATTGCCTCATTCCGTATGTCATGCTGTACATTTCCTATTCCGTAGTGCCTCATTTCGTATGTCATGCTGTACATTTCCTATTCCGTAGTGCCTCATTTCGTATGTCATGCTGTACATTTCCTATTCCGCACTACCTCATTCCGTATGTCATGCTGTACATTACCTATTCCGCAGTGTCTCATTCTGTATGCCATGCTGTACATTTCCTATTCCGCACTACCACATTCCATATGCCATGCTGTACATTTCCTATTCCGCACTACCACATTCCGGATGCCATGCTGTACATGTCCTATTCCGCATTGCATCATTCCGTATGCCATGCTGTACATTTCCTATTCCGCAGTGCCTCATTCTGTATGTCATGCTGTACATTTCCTATTCCGTAGTGCCTCATTTCGTATGTCATGCTGTACATTTCCTATTCCGCACTACCTCATTCCGTATGTCATGCTGTACATTTCCTATTCCGCAGTGTCTCATTCTGTATGCCATGCTGTACATTTCCTATTCCGCGCTACCACATTCCGTATGCCATGCTGTACATGTCCTATTCTGCACCAGCTCATTCTTTAAGCCTTTTTTGTACATTTTATATTCTATTATACCTTATTCTGTACTCTGTGCTGTAAATTCCCTTTTCAGCACTGTCTTGCTCTATCTGGAATGCTATACATTCCCTATTGTACATTGCCTCATTCTGTACACTGTGCTGTGCACAGATCCATACCTGCCTCATTGTCACTGCTACGTACTTTTTTCAGTCCTGTTGTCAGCTACCATGGCAATTAGGGTCTTGTACAATAGTGTTTTTTCCTATCATTTTTGCTATGGGGCCCTATGAATTCTAGTTACAACCCTAAGTGTATAACCACATTTATTTAGCTACAACAATTATAGGGATAGAGAAGCACAATGCTCAGGAAAGCAGTAAGATTGGCTTAGGCTTTGAAAATTGTTGTTACTACTTTGCAGAGGAGCACAGAATTGGGAGGGCTTGTAGATAGACATGTGCAGAACGAAAAAATGTGTTTTGTATAGATTCATTAAGTTATTAATTTCATTTTGTTGCATTCGTAACAAAATTCATTTTGTTTATTTGTTTCAATCAGAATTAGAATTTTTCAAATGGATTCAAAGTATTAGAATCGAATTTGAATTGAAAATATCTGATCCGAATGCATTGTGAAGAATAGCTGGATCTATTATATTTGAAATTTGAATTTCAGAAGACAGCTATATTCTTTCTATTTTATTCTATTCTGTTTTACTCTGTTTTTTCTATTCTATTCTTTCAAAATTCGAATTTCGTAAGATAGCTATATTCTATGTCTTTTCTATGTTATTCAATTCAATTTGAAATTTGAATTTCAAAATTCGAAATTCAGATTTTGAGACGGCTATATTCTTTCTATTCTATTCTTTTATTTTCAATTCTAATCTAGTCTATTCTATTCTAGTTTTTTTCTTTATTTTCTGTTCTATTCTTTTATTTTCAACTCTATTATTTTATTATCTATTCTATTTTTATATTTTCAACTCTATTATTTTATTATCTATTCTATTCTGTTTTATTCTATTCTTTTCAACTTTCAGAAGACAGCTATATTCTTTCTGTTTTATTCTATTCTAACCTATTCTTTTTTCTGTACTATTCTTTTATTTTCTATTCTATTTTTTTCATATTTATTCTATTCTTTTTTAAATTAAAATGTCAGAAGATTGCTATATTCATTCTATTCTATTATTTTCTATTTTTTATTCTATTCTGTTCTTTTATATTATATTCCTTTGTTTTCTATTCTATTCTTTTATTTTCTCCTCTATTTTTTTTATTCTATTCTGTTTTATTTTATTCTATTCTTTTTCAAATTTCAAATTTTGGAAGACAGCTATATTCTAATACACAGTTTTTGAAGGAAATCAGCAATAGTCAGCAATATGTTTACATTTCAGATTTGTTTTTGAATTTGATTCGAATTCAGATAATTAGTTATTTCGGACATAATTTTGTTTCATTATTTCATATTCCTCTAAATCCGTTACCATTGTAATTTGGATATTCGGATACATCTGAATCTCTGAATAACAAAAATTTCTGTCTGAATTCCAATTTGGAACAAAACGAACTGCACATGTTTACTTGGGGAGCTATATGCCATGCAAGTACATTTTTCTTTTAGATTTCATGCCACCTTCTCTCATAAGTTCTGGTAAAATTTGAACATTATACAGTTGAATTACTGTTACTTTATTTTTAGCTAGGTACCTGGCTTTATCTGGCTTTAGCACTTTGTCAGTTACTATCCTGGAACAGTCATACAGATGAAAAAAGTTGGGGGTCAGTATCAAAGTCAGAATTCATAATGTTAGGAGATGAGCTTAACTCCTTTTCCTCTTGAAAGAGAGCTTCACCTTCAGTCATGCACACTTGTACAGGCTTCTCTCTGTAATTGCTTTCTCTGAATTCACTTCACACTGTCGGGTCTGCAGCCAAGAGTGATCACAGCACACGTTCCAGAAAGTCTGGCATCCTTGATCTCGTGCCTCAGTGAGAATCTTTTGTCATTTTCTGGTGACTTCTGTTTAGTCCATCATTCCATTCTGTTCTTCTAGGCTCATATTTGTCATCTGTGCCATGTCTGTTGCGTAGCTTGGATTTGAGCGTCGACTGTCTTTATTAATATTGGCTACTAATATGTTCACTGCTAACTGTTCTCCTTTTCTCAGAGCTTGGAGTATCCAAATGCTGACCTTGTCCAGCATACCTGTGCAGTTCCATCATTCCATTCTATTCTTCTAGGCTCATATTTGTCATCTGTGCCATGTCTGTTGTGTAGCTTGGATTTGAGCGTTGACTGTCTTTATTAATATTGGCTTCTAATATGTTCACTGCTAACTGTTCTCCTTTTCTCAGATCTTGGAGTATCCATATGCTGACCTTGTCCAGCATACCTGTGCAGTTCCAGCTCTGCAGACCACAAATCTCCAAAGGATAGATTCGTGGTATCATGTTTTACTGGTTTAAAAAATACTTTTCTGCTGCAGCAAATTGAACTATAAAAGTACAGAGTTCAGATATGCACAAGTCCTGTTTGTTTAGCCCTTTTAAGTGAATGTAAACTCGAACAGTGAACTTTTTTTGCCACTGGGGAAACGGAGCAATAAAAACAATTGAGAAAGGAACAATAAAAATAAGAATTTGCCTAGAGATAGAGGTTTTGGATAGACTATTATATTACTTATAGAGTCTGAGAAAACACTTTCCTATTTGTTTGTCTATGACAGTGGTCTCCAAACTTGACTGTGATCCTTTGCTTGCCTTTATCCAGCCCTTGTAACACCATTCCTCCCACTGACACCAGCAATGGGGTACTATTCCTCCCACTGACAGCAATGATGGGGCACTATTCCTCTCAATGACACCAATAAAGGGGCTCTATTCCTCACAATGATACCAATGATGAGGTACTATTCCTCCCACAGATACCAGTGATGGTGCACTATTCCTCCCAATGACACCAAGAATTGGGCTCTATTCCTCCCAATGACACCAACAATTGGGCTCTATTCCTCCAATGCTAATGATGGGGCACTATTCCTATTCCTACTGACCAGAGATCTTTTGTCTTTTTTTTTTTTACTCCCCTTGAGCAAGTCAGACACATTGTGCACCCACACTGATGCTGGGGCATTTTCTACTTACAGCCCCCCTAATAGCTGAAGGACAATAAACTGAGTCTTGGTTTAGAAAGTTTGGAGACCCCTGGTCTATGGCAAAACATTGGAAGCATGGTGTTAATATAATAAATAATATAATTAACCAAAGAACCTACTTTAGTAGTCCAGATGGTTATGTCAGCTAGCTGTGGCAGTTAAGTGGACTGATACTTGAGCTCTAGGTAGTCATAAACCCCATTTTTTAAAGAGAGAGAGAGAAAAAAAAAATTCTGTAGTGTATTTCACATTATTACGCATGTAGCACTAGCCATTTCCAAAGAAGAACAAGGCAATGAACTTATCACTATGCACCTTTACTATCCAATCACAGGCTGGTACAAGTTCTAGACCATGTTGTATGCTCAACTGCAATGCAGAATGCAACATATTCTTCAAAATAGTTTTTTTTAATCATAGTATTTTAACGATTCTGCTACAATGTATTTATTAAAGTGGTTATTACCTTAATGCATTTTCTGCATGGGCACACACAGCCTGACTCAGGAGCAAGCCCATGGATCTGCTCCCATGGAAAAATGGCTTGGTATGGTGACAGACACAGAAGAGGAGGAGCCAAGATCACTGGCTGGGCATCCCAGAAGAGGAGGTTTGGTGCCGCTCTGTGCAATACCCTTGCAAGAACATGTTTATTATTTTAATTTTAAAAAAATGACTTTGCAATCACTTTATCTCTTGAAGGACCTTTCAAATAGTTTTATGTTCACATTTTAATATAAATTCAGAAGTAACATTCTTTGTCTGCACTTATTACTGTAATACTCAAAATGGCCACTGCCCTAGTCTATAACTGGCCTTCACAGCAAGTAGCACATGGAAGGGTGACACATGTCAAACAGCAAAAAAGAAAAATTCCCAGCTATAGCTTGCCAGCCAGCTTGCAGACAAACCAAGGGATCAGAATGGGGAAGAAAGGAGATTTAAATTACTTTGAACATGGCATGGTTGTTGGTACCACACAGGCTTGCCTGAGTATTATAAAAACTGCTGGTCTATTGGGATTTTCACACACAACCATCTCTAGGGTTTACAGAGAATGGTCCGAAAAGGTGAGCGGCAGTTGTGTGAACAAAAATGTTATGTTGGTGTCACAGGAGAGTGGGCAGACCTATTTGGAGATGATAGAAAGGCATGCTATCATGTCAATATGAACCAAAATCTCTGAGGAATGTTTCCAACACATTGTTGAATCTATACCAGGAAGAATTAAGGCAGTTCTGAAGGCAAAAGGGGGTCCAACCCAGTACTAGCAAGGTGTACCTAATAAAGTGGCCAGTAAGTGTATACAGGGGGGGGGCTAAGGCGCACAGCTTGCTTGGGTGCTTTATAATTTGGAATCCTGCTGAATGTTTGCTGAACAGTAAACCAAATATAAAAAAAAGAGATTGTGAAGAAGACATATTATGCCTTTTTTACGGATTGTTTTAACACAAAAACATGTACTTGGAAAGGGAAATCAAAGGTGACAATTGCTATAACCATTCATTTACATTATATGAATCTGACTGATCTAATTCTGATCCTCTCAGGTCCCCAGCTGTGTACAGCTGTGCTCAGAAACCTTGATTCATTCACCAGAGACCAGCTTGTAATTTGTGAATGTTGCTTCCGTGACCCTTACGTATAGTTAAGTGACAGTCATTTTGCGTTTAATCTCTGGTTCGCAGATTGCCTAGTTGCTAGAGTGACAAGAGAGGTTCGGCGGTAAATCAGCAGAACAACTGCTTACAAATTGTACATAAATGTTCAAGAATAGTACTCCCCTGAAGGCAGCACAGTTCACCCAACAGCATGTCACATATAAGCAGCTGCTTTGTGATGTCACTGCGTTTGAGAACAGCTTTCTTTAGGGTCATTGGTAAATTTCCATATATTTGTTATTACAGATTGTGTATTTCTTTCACAATACACACACAGTTTGATATTTGTCATTACATAGTAACATAGTTACATAGCAAGGTTGAATAAAGTCTCCAATCCATATAGTTCAACCTGTGCTATTGTGTGTATGTGTGTGTGTTTGTGTCCCTCTCATTCTCATATTCCTGTATATTGCATTTGCTAAGATGCCAATCTAAACATTTTTTTAATACATTGACACTCCTTACTGACACCACTAACTATGGAAGGGAGTTCCAAATCCTTATCACTCTAACAATAAAGAACCCCTTACACAGTTTAAGATTAAACCACTTCTCAGCCAACTTCATGGAGTGGCAACATATCTTCTTAAGCGACCTGTGGCTGATAAATTGTCTCCCTATACTAGAAGCACCATTTAGATATTTGTATATTGCAATTGTATCTCCTCTTAAGATTTTCTTCTCCAGGGAGAATAAGTTTCATTTTTGTAGTTGTTCCTCATAACTGAAGTCTTCCGTTCCCCTTATTAATTTTGTTGTCCTTCTCTGGTCTCTCTCCAGCTGAAGCACAACCTTCCTGGGGATTGGTGATGAGAACTGGATGATGCACTTGAGATGTGGCCAGACTAGAGTTTGCAAAGTGGTCGAATTATAGTCTTATTCCGTGAATAGATACTCTTTTTAATGGCTCTGTCTGCAGTATTCACTGAACATCTTAGGGTAAAAAGCCTGATAGTATCCATGAGCCCATGGAATCAATGGAGGCAATTAATAGATGAAATGCTGAAATGTTGGATACTAAAAGAAGTACCATTTTCCTCCTACTCCCATACTACCTTGTTTTAAAAATGCTGTTGTCATGCATTCCATTTAAAATGTGTTTGTCTTAATTGGTGTTTTTTTTTTTAATATTTTTTAAAATGGTGTGTAATTTTTTGTTGCTTGTATAAGGTACAGTACTTTTGCTTTTAGATTTAATATATACAGTGTATTCTTTATTAACTCATTGCTATTGTTTAGTGTTTCATCATATTAAACACCCCCTGCATGGAAAATTCATTTTATTTAACACTTATGTTATTTATTTGACAAACTTAAAGTGCACCTGTGCTCAGACTATGAACAATAAACTATTTTATGTGGTGCTACTCCTGTAGGATCAGCTGGAATAAGGTCAAGGTCTTTCCTAAATACCTTGCTCCACTGCGAGGCACATAGGCTCATTCACTTTTTTCTCCAATAATCAGTCTAGGGGTGTTGTTTTTGTTGTTTTTATTTTTATTGAATAGGGATGGGGATGAGGGAGATGAGTGGGATACTCCAGATTAGGAACTATATACACTAAAGACTTTGACTAATCTTCATGACAAGCTACATCCGAGTCCACGTTAGAACTAAACAGTAGACTTCAGCTTTAAACAGTAGCAAGAGTAACTTCTTTAGAGCCCAGAGTAGTGTCCCTTTAAGCAGTAGTGGGCAGAAGGACAAGCTCTTCAGAACACCAGCCAGAATTCCCTTTGCTAAACCTGCAGCTGACTTCCTAGCACCAGAGGGGGTTAAATAGCACACAGTCTCTAAGATCCTTAGGGATGTCTGTACTCACAAGGCCCAAGAGCAGCTGGATGCCTTCTCCATGATACCAGACCAGATCTTCAGGAGACAGCCCCTCAGTCAAAGTAGCAGAACTCAGGTCTCAGCAATTCAGGCCCTCAGGTAGCCCACTAGAAAGGTGGCATGGTTGTTGGTACCAGACGGGCTGGTCTGAGTATTTAAAAAACTGGTGATCTACTGGGTTTTTTACTCACAAACATCTCTAGGGTTTACAGAGAATGGTCTGAAAAAGAGAAATTATCCAGTGAGCGTCAGTTGTGTGGAAGAAAATGTCTTGTTGATGTCAGAGGTTACAGGAGAATGGGCAGACTGGGTCATGATGATAGAAAGGCATGCTATAATGTCAATATGGACCAACATTTCTGAGGGATATTTCCAACACTTTGCTGAATCTATACCACGAAGAATTAAGGAGTTCTGAAGGCAAAAGGGATCCAACCCGGTACTAGCAAGATTTACCCAATTAAGTGGCCTGTGAGTGTAGATACAGTGATAAATGGTGCCTTTTTTTCAGGCTGAACTCTTTCCTTACCTTTGCTTTTGCACATACTGAAATTGCTTACTTTGATTTCACTGCACATTACGTTTCTCACAGTGAGCCTTTAGAAGTTGCAAGTTAGATAGAGCCCACCTACTTTTTATAACTGTAAGATGCCCAGCATCATATAACCCTTTCCTTCCTCAATAACTGAAGGTACAAGCATAGTCTTTTACTTCAAGGCGCTTAGAGGCCAGTTGTGCTGCCCAAGTGCTGTAAAGTAGTGTGCATATTTGCAAAACAATGTTGTGTGCGTAGTGTGCACCAAAGCACCACATATTAATACCCCTATTGCCAGAGCTGCCATTAAATTAAGGAAAAACTTTCATCTAGAGATGGAAGCACCACACCAAAATGTTTGGATTCAAAATAAAATGTATCCCAAATTATACTAGCCAGTTGTGTTTTAAGGGCCTAACATCACACCCTTCATCAGGGCTTAACAGAACATGGGGTTGACACTCTGGAATTTAGGGAATAACTGATGCATTGGGAAATGTGTGTTTACACTGCAACACAGTGACATTTGAAAAACCAAACCAGCAAGTTATTATCATGGTTTTGAACATGCACAAGGTAGTGAAGTCACTGAAAAAGCTTTTTTCATTTTCCTCCTCTCGGGCGCAGCCCAGCCGGTTGTCTGCAAGTGCTGTTAATGCGCTCTTTTGCTCATTCTCCTCTTCTCCTAAGCCCAGCCCTGCAAACTGGCTGTGAATGGATTGGTGGACTTATTTCATGTTTGTTGACTTGTTGCAGGAGGAAGATCTTGTTCATACACAAGCATTCCTCCTATTAGCTATTGCAGATAATGAGGATTGTGGTTGACTATAGAGGGAAAGGAGGGGTCTTTCATCAGACCATCATCAAGGATAAGAGCCTGGTATTCATTTTAGGGGGAACCTCACAATGTTTTTTTGGTGTTCCCCCTTAAAATGCATACAAGACCCCAATTAGTAATGAATTTGGGGGGGGGATGCATGCTGTTTTTTTGGTTTATTTATTGGTATTTTGTTTTCAAATTTTTTTTCTGAAAATAAAGCAAAATCCATAGCCTTATCCTAGATAATAGGTTTGTAGATTTTAAGAGGGCGCTCTGACGAAGGTCTGGTGTGGATTTTGGGGAGTTCACCTTTTTTTTTTAAATCTAGGATAAGGGTCTGATGTAGTTGAAGGGAATCCCCAAACACTTTGTTTACAAACAGAAGACATCAGCTGAAAATGTACTTTAGTGGCAATCTAAATGTATTTTTTTTTCTTTTGTAAATATCAGTTTTGCTTTAGTACATTGTATAAAATTGCACCGAGAGTTAGTGTCCAGCAACGCCACTGACTCGCCAAAATAAATTTTAAAAAATTACACCCATCGACCTGTCTACAACTGCCAGTCAGATGTAAACAATTGGGTGGAGCTAGTGGTGATGTCCGCGGTGACGTAAATAAAAAATTAATTTTTTTAAAAACGTGTTAGTCCTGCTTCAGCAGGTCCTATACGTTGTACAAATGTGCAACTTCGCAGGAAGTTTAAGGGGACCCCTCGTGCATGATATTTAAAGGACTTTTTGTAGATTTTTTTTACTTTAAGCAATGAAAAATGACTGCCCTTTAAAAATGATACAGTTTGGATTTTTTTCCACTGATTCATGCCCCTCAGTCCCCATATCCCTTTTATGGCCAATAACATGCATATAAGCCTTCAAAATGGGCACATTTGAATTTACAAGTCCCATAGACTTGCACTGAGTTTGAAGTTTGCGGTCAAACTTTCATTAGGTTTGACGCAAAGTGAACATGGGGGTGTTCAGCCCATCACTAATAATAAAATGAATGGGATTCTGGTAAGTAAGTTTGCTCAGCCACAAAGTCTTATGAATCTCTGTTCAATAACAGAAATCTAAAAAAGGTAAAATGTAGCCAAAGATCCCACTGCCTCCTTAGGCTAGCCAAGGTCGAAGAGCTGATCTGCATAGCCCGGGACTCTCCCTCTGCTTTTTCCAAGAAATGCACCTGCTAGACTCACTTTCAAACAATTGCAGAGTTTTATTGACTGATACCCTGCCCTCCCTATCCCTAAGATCGTCCTGCTCCAGAAACCGATACGACTCACACTCCCTTTTACCTACCACCGGGTTGCCAGACACACACACACCAGACTTCCACTTTATTACCTGCATTGAGACCCCAGAGAGTATTTGCTTGGCCTGGGGGAGTAGGGGAAGAGACTCTGCCGCCACCTCCCTTATATGTTTTTTTTATTTCTTTTTTTTTCTTCTCTCTTTTTCTCTCTCCCTTTCTCTCCCGCCACAGGGTAACACCCTGTCCTCCTCTTTTCCATTCCCATTCCAACCCTCCATAGCCCTTCTCTACTCCCTATACTCCCCCCATTTTTTTATACGGCAGTTGACGGCCCCCCTAGAAGTCCCACGCTCGCCCCTCCCCATCCTACTCCACTAATGACTATAAGGCCTCCTTTATGCTTGGTGAAAGGTGTAATCCCTATCCCCAAAAGCTACATAACATATGCCCTAGGATCTAGAGATACCTGTCTTTTATGGGGAACTGCCCCCCTTCCCACACCAACTCCTTAAGTCCCAGCCTCATGGTCTACCAACCCCTGAGGCTCCCATCTCCTGTTATGCCCCCCCCCCACCGAAAGTTTGTCTAGTTTAGATTGATGTCTACATCACCTTGAGTTGTCAGTATCTTTCATTCAATTAGACTATTTTATCACCTCGCTCCTAGGCGAGGACATTGTTGTGATTTTATACCAGTTTTATTTTATAGTTGTTCTTGCCAATTTAGGTATGTGACCTTCTCTGTAAACCACTTACTGATTTGTGTAAGCTTATACACAACTTGTTCTCTGTTCTTTTTCAAAAAAAGGTTTGTGGGTTAAAAAAAAAAAGGTAGCCTCACCACCACAAGCATTGAGTATATTTATTAACATTGTGCACACTGGAGGCATGCAGTTTCTATACTTTGAAACATTTTGTGCAATGAGTTTCTTCTCTGAAGTGTGTAGTTTTGTAATACTCCGTTTTAATATTTTGCAAGGTAAACAGGTGCACTTTTTATAGCGGTGAAGTTCACCAAACGTGCACTACAGGTGTAGTCACTGTAATGTTAAATATATGGACCAGGAAGATTCACCTACAAATAATGTCTGAATGTGAGCTTCACTGCTTTATAAATATGCACCTGAGTTTTCTTTTTGAAGGCATAGAAACTGCCCATTTTACTCCTGCTTCCGGTAGCTGTATTTGCCAGTTAGTCACATGTAAATTGATTAATAACCCTTTCAATGGTATATGATTTGTTGATCTACAGGAAGTCCTTCATGAATGGATAGAGCTCTAAAATCATGTTAGAAAGAACTTCAGGTAAGATAATTAATATCTCCCCTAGCAGTACTCATTTTTCACAGATCTGCAGTTAGTAATTGACGACTGGTGTCTGAATTTCTTCCTTGTGCAAGCTACCTTCCCATATTGCAAAGAGACAATCTGTAAAATTAAATCTAATCATGGAATTGTATGTGTCCACATAATTCAAACAAGTCACGGAGAAAAACAATTCTTGGTGCCTGAATTACAGTGCTAGATCTTGTTTAGTACCACACTTTAAGTGGTTGTAAAGGCTGAAGGTTTTTTTTTACCTTAATGCATTCTTTACATGAAGGTAAAAAACCTTCTATTGTCCCCCCCCCCCCAATACTTGCCTGAGCCTGATCTCGATCCAGCTCTGTGCCCAAGAGCAGTGACTCTGCTCTCTTTCCCTCCTCACTTGACTCAGTGAGAGCAGTGGAAATCATTAGCTCCTACTGCTGTCAAATCCAGTGATGAGGGAGAGGGGTGTGTGTCAATGGACACACAGAGCACTACATGGGATTGAGCCTGCATGCAGGTGCAGGTTCCTATGGTAGCACTCAGAGAAGAGGAGGAGACCAGGCGGGGGACTCAAGAAGAGGAGGTTGGGGGCTGCTCTGTGCAAAACCACTGCACAGAACAGGTAAATATGACATTTTTTTATTTAAAAAAAATAGATTTACAATCACTTTAATGATGTCAGGGGTAATTTAGATATTGAAAACAGTACCTAATGCAGGGCACAAGAAAAACATATACAAATAGATGGTTTCAGCATTACAACAAAAAAATGCCTACCTTAATTAATGGGTCACACAATCCTGCATATATCTTAAAGTATATGTTACCTCCAAATTTCTTACTTCTGATAAGTGTCTGTCACCATGTACTTGTTCTAAAAAGGAACCTGTTTTCTTTGCATTGCTTCCTTTGGGTAAAACACCCGATGATCATGCTCGCCCCTTAGTTTCCAATTTCAAACTGACCATTTTTCAGGAATGGAAGCACATCCATCCCAATGTAGTCAGTTTTCTTTTTTGCATTCTACTTGGGAGCACAGCCTACCTGTAGTCCAATGATCAAACTTGTGCTGACATGCTTCCCTGCACTTCTGTGTACTGCTGTTTTTCTGCCTCCTGCTGACACGCCCCCTGCAGTCTCCACCCAAGCTTGCTAAGCCCCTGATGCAGCTGAGAACAGAGGTCATGCGATCAATAACCACTTGCCCTATGGAAGATTTACCCCCGTATAATGACCAGGCCATTTTTTGCTATTTGGCACTGCGCTATTTCAACTGGTAGTTGCACGGTCATGCAATACTGTACCCAAACAAATTTTAAGTCCCTTTTTTTCACAAAAATAGAGCTTTTCTTTTGGTGGTATTTGATCAACAATGGGTTTTTTATTTTTTGTGATATAGAGAAAAAAGACAAAAAATTGTGAAAAAAAAAATTTTTTTTACTTAAAAATTATGTAGTAAACTCAAAGTTAGTCATAAATTTAGGCCAAAATGTATTCTGCTACAAGTCTTTGGTAAACAAAATCCCAATACATGTATATTAATTGGTTTGTGTGAAAGTTATAGCGTCTACAAACAATGGTATATATACTAGAATTTAAGCAGCTTTTACTTTGACTGCCTGTCACATTTCTTGAGGTGCTTAAATGCCAGGGCAGTACAAAAACCCCCCCAATTACCCTTTTTTGGAATGTAAATGCCCCAAGGAATTTTATGTGCACTGAACCCGCTCCACCTAAACCTATAATCCTAATACAATGTTTCTTATATAATGCATTTGAATGAGGGTGGCTGCTAGCAACAAAAAGTGTTCCCACTAACCAACAATATTTACACTATGTGCATTGCTGCGCCTCCCTATAACATGATCTTATACTAACATATCCAAATTAAACTTCAAACTATTCATACTGATCAAACAATCAATAATAAAGTGCTTGAAAATGAAAGTGCAAACATATAAAATTCATATATCAACAACTCCCCCCTAACAAGTGCTAAAAATCACAAATATTAAATACATGAATAAAGTGCTCCTGGCAAAGTGCAATATATCATTTATAAAAAATGTCCATAGAATTCTTTATAATATCCATGAGCACTCACAGTATCATGCATATGTGCGTTATCCTCCACCATTCAAATTTGCGCTCACCTCCACTCTGCGACCTGCCCTCTTACAAGTCAAAACACTTTGTTTCCACTTAATTAGGATGCCAGGAGCAGTGTATCCCTTTGCTCTCAAGCACGGGTAGGGGGGTGGGGGTGAATTTTTTAAAAATTATTTTTACACTGTACCTTTCATTCTTTTTTTTCGATCACTTTTATTGTTATCTCAGGGAATTAAAATATCCCTTGTGATAGTGGCAGTAATATACTTATCAGTGAAAAATTCTATATACTGACACTGTACTAATGACACTGGCTGGGTGACGGGGTGATCAAAGAGTTAATAGGGGCGAACAAAGAGTTAAATATGCTAATCTAACATGTGCATGTAAAATGTAGTGCTTTTACTCAGTGCCTTGTTCCTTCTTCTTATCCTGGATGGCCTAGGGGGCAGCGGGAAGGGGGGGGGGGTGCACACACACCCAGAAATAATAAGCGTTGCAAGATTGATTCACTTTGCCTAGAGCCGCCACTTACCCGCACATTGTTGGTGGGTGGCAAGTAGTTATAAAAAAAAATTTGTATCACGTGATCACCGGGTCCTGAGTACGGGTACATTGCTGGTCCTGTAGCTGCCGCACATCCGCAATACATTTTGGGCAGGTGCCCCAAAAGTGGTTATTAATAATTAAAAAAAAACTATTTCTAATAAATATATACAGTCCTGGGAAAAAGTTTTAGGCAAGTGTGAAGAACTGCTGTAAAGTAAGAATGCTTTCAAAAATTTATATTTTAATTGTTTATTTTTTATCAATTTACAAAATGCAAAGTGAGCGTACAGAAGAAAAATCTAAATCGAATTATTATTTGGTGTGATTTCCCTTTGGCTTCAAACCAGTATCATTTCTTACTCGTGCACACTATGTACACTTGCACAAAGTCAAGGATTTTGTAGGATTAGAATCAGGTGTATGATTGACCAGTTATACTAAGCAGGTGCTAATGATCAGGTTGAAACACAGTCATTAACTGAAACAGAAACAGCTGTGTTGGAGACTTAAAACTGGATGAAGAACAGCCAAACTCTGCTACTAAGGTGAGGTTGTGGAAGACAGTTTCATGTCACAGGTCATATACCATGGCAAAGCTTAGCACAGCAACAAGACACAAGGTGGTTATACTGCAACACCGTCTTTCCCAAGCAAAGATTTCAAAGCAGAATGGTGTTGTAAGATGTGCTGATCACGCTCTCTTGCAGAAACACAAAGAAATGGGCAATTTCGAGGACTGTAGGTGCAGTTGTCTGCCAAGGAAACTTAATGCAGCAGATGAAAGACACACCATGATTGCTTCCATTTGACATCAGAAGATATCCATCAGTGCCATCAGCACAGAACTGGCAGAAAGCAGAGGGACCCAGGTACACCCATATACTGTCTGGAGAAGTCTGGCCAGAAGTGGTCTTCATGGAAGAACTGTGGGCAAAAAGCCATACCTCTGATAGAAACAAGGAAGGCTAAGAGACTCAACTATGCACAAGAAAATAGGAACTGGGGTGCAGAAAAATGGCAACAGGTGATTTGGACTGACGAGTCAAAATTTGAAATATTTGGCTGTAGCAGGAGGCAGTTTGTTTGACGAAGGGCTGGAGAAACATGGTGGAGGTTCCTTTGAGTTTGAGAGTGCATTTCTGCAAATGGCGCTGGAGATTTGGTCAGGAGCAATGGTGTCCTCAATGCTGAGAAATACAGGCAGATACCTATCCATCATGCCATACCATCAGGGAGGCGTGTGATTGGCCCCAAATGTATTCTGCAGCAGGACACCGACCCCAAACCTGCAGCCAATGTCATTAAGTAAAATGGTATTTTTGGCCCATAAAAGGTTAAAACCATGGGGTTAGGCTACTCTCACGTTGAGGAGTTTTTGAAGCGTTTTTGTGTTACAAAAAGTTCCTGAAAAGCTCAAGAAAAACACTTCCCTATGTATGTCTGTGTATGTTTTCACACTGAGGAGTTGCACTTGCTATGCGGTTTAAAAACTTTTAAAAACTGCTTACAGCATCTTTGGGGCATGTTTCGTGAGTTAAAAAAGCACCAGAAATGCCTCTTCTCATTGAAATCAATCGAAAATGCCTAAAAAATGCCTGAAAAACACTTCAAAAACGCCTCTGAGAAGCTTTTTTGGTGCAGTTTTTAAGTCACGTGTTCTTTAAAAATACTCAGAAATCACGGCAGAAGCACGGTAAAAATGCCTATGCATTTTTGCTGTGTTTTTGCGAGGGATCAGTGTGAAAGTAGCTTTAGAAATGATTTCTAGAAACAGAATGCAAGTAGAAATAAAGTAGCGCCATCCAAGTGCAGTAAACCAACAATTTTTATTATGCTCATAAATTGGCAACTGTTAAAAGTTCCAATTTCCTTATTGAAAGGGTAAACACTGCTGTCGTCCTAAACCCAGGATCCTGCTGTACACTAGGCAGCCATCGCTGAATCTCTGTATGGATGTTTAGTGTACATATGGTGCAGTGCTAAAAATAAATAAATAAACAATGCAAAATAATACAATAATAATAATAAACTGTAAAAAGATCCTAAGGGATCTAAAATAAAGTGCAAAGAATTAAAGTGCAAGAAGTCACATGGGATACATGACACAACGCGTCAATACGCTATGTGTGAACGTCATTACGCCGGCGGCCATCTTGGTACACCCAAGGATACATGTGAATACACCCATGGTATGAGGTGGAATGCCTAATCAATACTGCAACAATGTGAGTGTATTTACTGGCGTTTTTGATTACTTATTTTAAAAACAATATTGCACTATGGAAGTATTTCTTTCTTCTCCTATGGGCCATGTTCTTACCGAGAGCTGGGCAATATCTCTGTGAGTAAGTTGGAGATAGTAAGACCTGCCTATCAGTCCAGGAAGGGGAAGTCTTATATGGTATAACTGGAACCCGTGTATGTGGAGGTCGGCTACTAAGGAGATCTATATCATAGGATCCTGGTGTGATCCAAAAGCTTGTTGACCCGTAGGGTCACTTATTGGAGGTGAGCGGGCATTTTAGCCATTTTAGGATTTGTTTGGAGTGTACACCGCACGGCACCAGTTCCTTGTTGGTAGTGGAGCACTGTTTTTGTGTGGAGAATTCCAACAGCACTATCATTGGACTTGATTGGGCATTTGCTGCCTTATTATATGTGATCATTTTTCACAGCAATTGTTTTTTTCACTGCATATATTTATATATATTTATTTGATTGTTTCCCCACACATATTTATTGTTTTTGCTTTTTTATTGTCATTGTGTGTATTGTGTATACACTATATATATTGTGATATAGCACTTGTCACTTTATGATTATCCCATTTTTGGGATCCACCTTGTTGACACAATTTGGTGTGTATCATCCCAATTTGGAATTGGGTTGCATTTTTTTGTTTTTTCACTGTTTGCAGGGTCTGATTTTGTGACCCTTTTGATATATTCACTAAGTTGCACTTTAATTCTTTGCACTTTATTTTAGATTCCTTAGGATCTTTTTACAGTTTATTATTATTGTATTATTTTGCATTGTTTATTTATTTATTTTTAGCACTGCACCATATGTACACTATTTATGCTATTCAATCTTTTGAGGTAAAGGGTTTGGGTGTTAGCAGCTGTGGTTAGGTAGAGTTCATTTAGCACAGGAGGAACCAATACACTCTGTATGGATATTGTAGCAGCCAGAGCTGACAGCCAGAGCCAGGAAGTGTACTGCAATCCAACTTGGAGCGCATGTCCAGTGCATGGGCGAAAGTGATATCAGTCCGGGCCACAGATGGGTGAGTGAGCGTGGCTGTGCATTACAGAGCATGTGCTCTTCTTCCTCAGGCCATGAGACAATACAAGGAAAGTTGCTTTATATACAACAGATGGGAGATGGACAATGTGGACAGTCTCAATGAACACCAAAGACTTTTACACATTTCAAGGGACTGCACATGAAATATAACTGCTGAAAACCAATAAACATGTATGGTTATATTATTATTCATTAGGTTTTGTTTAGAGTCAATTGCCATACTGATGGAAGTGATGGTTTGGCCCCCACAGAGCCCTGTCTGGGATTACATGAATAGACAGAAGGATTTGAGGTAGCCTACATCCACAGAAAATCTGTGGTTAGTTCTCCAAGATGTCTGGAACAACCTACCTGCCAAGTTCCTTCAAAAAGGACTTAAGTGGGTAACAAATGTTCCAAAAGCTAAAAAAAAATTAAAACGAAAAAAAAGTGCTGAATGGGTTACATAGGGGTGGTAGGGCAGTTAAATTGTGTCCTGAGATGGTGTCACGTACCTGATAGGAGACAGATGACGAGGTTGGCCTCTCTTGTATCTCCAGCGCAGGCCCCACTTGAAGTGGAGCAGAAGGTACCAAAATACAGGCGGAACACGAGAGCCAGCAGATGTTGATAGGAGAACTTACATTAGGAAAAGCGCTCTCAAGGAGGCTGACAGACCGACGGGTCAGGAACAGTAGCTGTGTACAGTAGTCTAGCCCAGGTTAAAGGGGCACTCCGCTTGCATTGCAGGTTCAGGTCAGGTGGGTTTTCAGAGCTCTTAGCAGGCTTAAGGCAGGGACACTCAACGGTGCACAGAGCTTGTATAGCAGACAGGCAGGCAGGCGCATGAACAGGACAAGCAGCCACGATGAGAGACAGAAGCATGATTACAGGAGTAGCCAGGGTCATCAACTGGCGGGCAGCGATGTACCAAAGCATGAGCAGAGAGCTGAAGTTAGGAACAGAGCTGGATTAGGAACCGGCAACATGTAAGGAGCAGAATCAGAAGATCAGAACAGGAGCAAGCCGGGTCATCAACAAAGGAATCATACAAGATAAACGCAGGATACAGGGAACTGCTGAAGATCAGTCAGTACAGAACATGAGCATTCTTTAAATAGCCTTTCTGCCACTAATAGGAATTGTGCATGTGCGCACACACTTGAGCAAGTGTGCATTCTTGGTGGAAATACCATGAACATGTGCATATCTGTGCACCAGATGTCTCACAGGGATTCCCTAACAGATAGGTTTTCAAGAAAACAAACTTTAAGACTTTGCACACTTTTTATTTTGATGTACCTGGTATATATTTAATATATGAAATTTTGATTGGGCTATAATGTTTGTCTTTACATTCGCTCCGTTCTGTTAGGTTAAAAAATGTTTTTTTGTATTCTACAATTGTGACATCTTCCGGATGTCAGACAAGAAACTGTACATGTGGCAGACATTACTCCCATGTGGTTTTTTACTTTATTTATTAATGTAATTTAAGCATTTGTATATAATTGAGGAGCCAAAAGTCTCATGATGGTTTTCATCTAACAAAATGTGTTTGGAGATCTCATGGCTGTATTTAATTACACAGATCGTTATGTTACTGCTTAATTATTTGCTCTAAAAGTGCAATCAAGTTTTATTGTTATTTTCCAATTTGTTCAAGTTAGCCATTACAAGTAATGATGATAGATAGATAGATAGATAGATAGATAGATAGATAGATGCTGAATTTGATGGTAAACATGCCTATTGAATGCATGCCTTCCAGTATCTCTTTTTTATATTTGAATGTACTATTTGGTGTAAAAAGGTTTTGTTATCTCAATTTCCAGCCTGTAATAAGTTTTACAAACTGTATTATTAATATCTTTATTAATAAAAGTGGAAATAGGGACAAATCATATATTTTTTTTTTTGTACCAATCTTCACCCCTAATCAGCATGCATTCCCTTTTACATCATTGTTCTGCAGAAAGGATTATTTATACTTTACATACTAAATCTTTGTCTAGATATTATAGATAATAGTCCCAATGAGCTATATAATTGTGATACCAAATTAAAATGCCTGATGTGTGTGTGTGATAGCACTGGACCGATGGAAGTGAAAATTGGTTCTGATGGATATACTGTAAAATGCTATTTCCTTCAAAGAAACAGACCGGTGATTGAAATATAGTATGGATGGATTCTATACTTGGCTTAGGCTGCTTCCTCTCTGAGAGCGAGAAAGGGTGTGCTAATTATTTGGTGTATTGAGAAGTTCCTGGTACAAAGGTTTATCTCATTTATAGGACTTTGTGAAACATTAATTTGCTAGCAGCATCAAATACAGTCAATGTGCTTCAGGGAACTAAACCTTCCCCTTCTTCAGGACTGGGGCAGTTGATGTTAATAAAATTAAGACAGAATGCAGTAAGGGACTTATATTGGGGGTTGATGAAGACTAGCCTCTCCTGATGTCTCTGTGAATATAATAGCTTACTTGCAGAAACTATAGAAGGGAGTAAGTCTCTTTCTTTTTACCGAAACCCATTGACTTTTCCAACATTGGCCCATTATTGGCCTTAACACTTGGCTAAGCTTAGAAAACTAAATCAATCAGCTCCTGGGCTTCTGTTCCTGCTATGGAGCAGAAGTCCAGGAGCTGTGCAAGGCAGCATGTTCACTTACAGTTGTGTCCAAAATTATTCAACCCCCACTGAAATTGAGTGTTTTGGCCAGTTTGACATTGCTTTTGATCATTCAGTCATCTTGCTTACATTTACATTAAAGAGGCACTTGTAGGTCAGACAAATATAACATAACAGTTATAATGAAATAACCACAAATGTCTTTTCTGTGCTCACAGCATTATCAGTTTTATTCAACCCCCAAGTGACATTCAATCTTAGTACTTAGTACAGCATCCTTTTACAGTTATAACAGCTTTTAAACGTGAAGCATAGCTTGACACAAGTGTCTTGCAGCGATCTACGGGTATCTTCGCCCATTCTTCATGGGCAAAGGCCTCCAGTTCAGTCACATTCTTAGGCTTGCGCACTGCAACTGCTTTCTTTAAGTCCCACCAGAGGTTCTCAATCGGATTTAAGTCTGGTGACTGCGATGGCCACTCCAAAATGTTCCAGCCTTTCCTCTGCAACCATGCTCTAGTGGACTTGGAGGTATGCTTGGGATCATTGTCCTGTTGAAAGGTCCAACGTCTCCCAAGCCTCAGGTGTGTGACGGACTGCATCACGTTTCCATCCAATATCTCCTGGTACTGAAGAGAATTCATGGTACCTTGCACACGCTGAAGCTTCCCTGTACCTGCAGAAGCAAAACAGCCCCAAAGCATGATTGACCCTCCACCATGCTTCACAGTAGGCAAGGTGTTCTTTTCATCATAGGCCTTGTTCTTCCTCCTCCAAACATAGCGTTGATCCATGGGCCCAAACAGTTCTAATTTTGTTTCATCAGTCCACAGAACACTATCCCACAACTTTTGTGGTTTGTCCACATGGCTTTTGGCATACTGCAGTCGACTCTTCTTATTCTTTGGAGACAGCAAGGGGGTACGCCTGGGAGTTCTGGCACGGAGGCCTTCATTACGCAGTGTGCGTCTTATTGTCTGGGCTGAAACTTCTGTACCCACATCTGACAAATCTTTTCTCAGTTCCTCAGCAGTCACACGGGGACTTCTCTCCACTCTACGCTTCAGGTAGCGCACAGCAGTCGAAGTCAGCATCTTCTTTCTGCCACGACCAGGTAGCGTTTCAACAGTGCCCTTTGCCTTGAATTTGCGAATGATGCTTCCTAAGGTGTCTCTTGGTATGTTTAACATCTTTGCAATCTTCTTATAGCCATTGCCCTTCCTGTGAAGAGAAATCACCTCTTCTCTTGTCTTCCTGGACCATTCTCTTGCCTTCACCATGTTTGTAACCACACCAGTAAATGTCTAGAAGGAGCTGAGTATCACAGTCATTTTAAAGCTGCCTAATTGGTGCTTATTATGCTTGATTGCTGCTCGGTGACATCCACAGGTGTTTTCAATACCTGATGGAAAGCACCTGTATGAACCTCTGTTCTTCAGAGTGGTAGTCTTTAAGGGGTTGAATAATTGTGGCAATGAAGAAACCACATAAGAACCATTTACTACTGTATTACATAAACAATTGATGTCATTTTAGTTGCATTTGGGTAGTTACAACGTCCTTGTAGGATTTGATTCTGAATACAATTCCAAATGTACACTATAGTCCCTAAACCCCTTTACAGCATTGGGGGTTGAATAATTTTGGACACAACTGTATTAGCTGGTCCTGCAAGCCAAATATATCTATATTTTCTTTGCAACCCCACTGCCCTGTTTGTTAAAATAAAAGTGAGAGAAGTAGCGCTATATAAGTTTCAAGTCAATCTATTCAAATTTACTAACTCTCTCCCCTTCCCATGTGACAGTGGTTGTTTTTGGTGATTGGAAATTCAGGCATCCAATGCCATCCAAATGTCATGGCAAAAATAAAAAAATAGAAAAATACAGATTGATCTACAAGAAAAGCACTTGCCTTTAAGGCTTGTTGCGGGCAGACAACACACAGCTTTTTAGTGGACTGACTGGTGTCAGTCCTGTCCAGTTGTCTTTTGCTAAACTTCTCAAACTCTCCTCATTTCCACAACATAGACACCTATTATTCTGTAGGCCAAGGTAAGAACTAGAACAGGCATTACCAAATGGCGGACCGTGGTCCGGATCCAGACCCAGAAACATTCCTTTCTGGACTGCAGCCTCACTAATTAGTTGCCTGAATATCCTCTCCTTGCTGCCGGTTCCCCCGCCTGCTTCCATAACATTTCAGCACTCTCCCCTCCCAACACTGTGCTACCTTACTCACACAAGATGGCAAGTACTGCAAGTCTGGACATAGGGCGGGACTTTTCATGTTAGGAAACAAGTGATTGATTGCTAGGCAGCGGGGGCCGTCCAAGCAATCATTTACCCGCCTTTAACATGAAAAGTCCCGCCCTATGTCCAGACTTGCAGTGCTTGCCATCTTGTGTGAGTAAGGTAGGACAGTGTGGGGAGGGGGGAGGAAGGGGGGAGTGCTGCAATGTTATGGAAGGGACAGGAATCTGCAATATGCAGGGAGGACTGTTATGGGGCGATCTGTAATGAGGGGGGTCTTTGATGGGGTGTCTGTGATTGGAGGGGTCTGTAATGAGGGGGGATCTGTAATGAGAGGGGTCTGTAATGAGGGGGGTCTGTAATGAGAGGAGATCTCTAATCAGAGGGGATCTGTGATGTGGGGGGTCTGTAATGAGAGAGGATCTGTGATGAGGGGGGTCTGTAATGAGAGGGGTCCTGTGATGTGGGGGGTCTGTAATGAGAGGGGATCTGTGAGTGGAGGGTCTGTAATTAGATGGTATCTATGATGAGGGGGTCCGTAATGAGAGGGGTCTCTAATGAGAGGGGATTTGTAATGAGGGGGTTTTGTAATGAGAGGGGTCTGAATTGAGAGGGAATCTGTGATTGGAGGGGTCTGTAATGAGAGGGAATCTGTGATTGGAGGGGTCTGTAATGAGAGGGGTCTGTATTGAGGGGGGGTCTGTAATGAGGGGGGTCTGTAATGAGAAGGGTCTGTAATGAGTGGGGTCTGTAATGAGAGTGGTCTGTAGTGAGTGGGGTCTGTAATGAGAGGGGTCTATAATGAGAGGGGATCTGTAATGAAGGGGGGTTTGTAATGAGAGGGGTCTGAATTGAGAGGGGATCTGTGATTGGAGGGGTCTGTAATGAGAGGGAATCTGTGATTGGAGGGGTCTGTAATGAGAGGGGTCTGTAATGAGGGGGGTCTGTAATGAGGGGGGTCTGTAATGAGAAGGGTCTGTAATGAGTGGGGTCTGTAATGAGAGCGGTCTGTAGTGAGTGGGGTCTGTAATGAGGGGGATCTGTAAAAAGAGGGGATCTGTGATGAGGTGGATCTGTAATAAGAGGTGTCTGTAATGAGTGGAGTCCGTAATGAGAGGGGTCTGTAATGAGAGGGGATCTGTGATGTGGGGGTCTGTAATGAGGAGACCTGTGATGTGGGGGGTCTGTAATGAGAGGGGATCTGTGATGACGGGGGTCTGTAATGAGGGGAGTCTATAATGAGAGGATGGTCTGTGATGAGGGGGATCTGTAATGAGAGGGGTCTGTGATGAGGGGGCTCTGTAATGAGAGATATCTAAAATGAATCCCCAGATCCTCCAGAACAAATCGTTATTGTAAAAATAAACAAATTAAAACACCAAAAAATGATTTAAAGTGTGAGTGAGCGGTTTAGAAATAAATTGACTTTGTGTGAAATAAGTTTATCCTTTGATAATCCAGAATCATCTTTCTCTTATCCACTCATGTTTACATTGCAACAGTTCATACAAGTTGTTTTGCTTTTTAAAGACTCCCCTAATGTAAGCCATAAAATAGCGTCCCAGCATCTCCACACCACTGACATAGAATGATCACATTCCTAAGCCAGATGTTAAGCACTGAGATATTTGGTCTGCAGATGGCTGGGAAAATGCACGGACAGTGCTGGGAATAATTTGCATCAATGAAATACTTGTTTTCAGCTTTCACGTGGGAGAATAATGAAGGAATGTCAAATATTTAATGCTTCTTGCCCCTAATTTACCTTATCAAATCCTAGTGTGCCATAGCAACGTAAATGAAGTAAAAACGATTGACAGACTTGGTACACATTATAAATGGCTGGCTTATTTATAACCTTTAAAAAAATATAATATATTAAAGAGCAACACCTAATGGTGATATTGTGATATTTTACATTTGCTTTGTTTTATTTATTCAAACTATTGTATTAAAACTAATATAATTATAGATTTTCATGATACAGTAAGTTGCCACGTAGAACACAGATACTTTGTTCATGGCACTGTATATTCATAGTTTGCAGCAATGTTTCTGTGATGCAAGATGTAACGAGTCTAGCAAATAGACAACCCTGACTATTTTTCTTCATGTTTAGTGTAAGCAATTTCTGGATACTACTGTATGCCAGTGATAAGTAAATCTACCAAAATTCCTCCAAGTTTTTTTTTTTTTTAAGCATCAAAGAGGCAACAATGCAACAGAGAAATAAAAAGGAATTGAAAGTGAAGTGTACTTGGGACCCGACCTGCATCACGGGAGCCCTATACATATATATATATATATATATATATATATATATATATATATATATATACAGTATATATAGCTGAATTAAATTATTGTCTCTGTATTTTATTATTACTGGTTTTAGAAATAACATTAGACTTGAGCTGTGAAGGGCGTATGCAGACCAGCATGGAGCCCACTCACACTCATATAGCAGATGATGCAAGTCTGACAAGGAGGTTTGCCGGTATCATATACTAAGAGCACCTTTATTGGAGACTACTCAGACAGAACATGGTTCTGCTATGATGTACTGCCTGAGCAGTCTCCAATAAAGTTTTTTGTGGATGATACCAGTGGTGTGTGACTCTCCTTTTCAACTGGCATAAAACTGTGTTATTCTCATAATATTTATAAGCAGATGTACAGAGCACCCCACCCCCCTTACATTAGATGTCAAGAGCCCTCCCCCCATCACCAGCAGTCAAGAGTCCCCCACCCTCCCTACATCACAGTGCACCCAGCTTACCTTGTGCTGCTGCTGGGAAGAAGCTGGGGGGTGGAGCTGGGAAACAGTGCAGGGTCTGGAGAAGGACTAGAGGAGGGCTGAAGTTAGCTGCCAGAGTCTGATGAATTCTGAGACCAGAGAAGGCAGAGACAAGGTGGTTCTGTGGCTGCACAGAGAGGCTCTGGAACTGTAGGAGTCTGTTGTCCTCTTTGCTGCTGACTGCTGAGACAGGGGAATTGGGGGTGGCAGAGACTAGCTTCTCCTTGGCTGCATGGAGTAGCACAGAATCTGGCAGAGGAGTTCTGTCTTCTCTGCTGCCGATTGCTGAGACAAGGTGGTGGCAGAGATGAGAGGGGTGCCACAGTTGCAGAAGACATGCTATAGCCACATTAAATGGCCTGGCAGGCCGGGTTCGGCCCTCGGGAGTTGTGGTTGACAAGTATATTAAAGCATGGAAGCAAAAGGTCTGTTACTAACAACAAAACTAAATCTTTCAGTAGGGGGACTATTGATTTCCAGTAAATTTCCACCATGGGACTACCCCAGAGTTAGGGATACAAACTACAATTTATGAATTTCCCTAGAACCAACCCCAGATGTGAGATCTACATTAATGCCAAGGTTTCACAATTTCTAACATCAGTATTGAAGAAAAGGAAACACATTGCTATCCATGACAAATTGGCAAACAGAGTTGTCTTCTCAGTCTCAGAAAGTGAAAGGCCCACATCATTAAAGTAAACTGTAAATATTCACAATGTATTACCCATTGAAAAAAATACCAACAAATCTTTTTAAGATGGCACTGTATATGAAGTTATATAAACTAGCTAAAATCAAATACAACATATCTCACTTTAAAATGCAGACAAATAGGTTCCCTATACCATCTACTATGGGAATGTAATTGTTTAAAATGCCTGTGGACATCTACTTTCACACTATTAGTGAAATTAACAGTTCTTAATAACATTCCCACCTCCCAAATGACCCTATTAAGCTTTGATGTGAATAAATACCCAGCTAAAGTTAGAGTTTTAGTGGCGTATTATATATTTGAGGCCAGATTAGC
Source organism: Staurois parvus (assembly GCF_062004578.1). Classification (NCBI taxonomy): domain Eukaryota; kingdom Metazoa; phylum Chordata; class Amphibia; order Anura; family Ranidae; genus Staurois; species Staurois parvus. The sequence goes on along the minus strand of NW_028318110.1, from coordinate 3,104,093 downwards.
AATTACCAGCCACTGGAGTCAATTAAATTCTCCTGTCATTCTGAAGCAATTCAAAGAGCAAATATACGTACAATGTCAATATGAGCTGATATTGGCCTATAAAGACAATGTATATAAAAAATACCTTTCTCAATAGGATATATAGCTTATACACCCGAAATGCAACCTATTGCACTAAAACTTGATATCTTTTCTTTCTTCCTTGGTCACAACTAGAGATGAGCGAAGTATTCAAAAATTCGATTCGGCTGATTCTGCGAATTCGCGGAATAAATTCGATTCGAGTCGAATATATTCGCTGCGAATTTAACTTATAAAAAGGGTGTTTCTAGGCTTCAGAGAGCCTTTATATTAGTGCAGAACACTGTACCTTTAATTTAAATGCCCTTGGAGTCTGCTGGGGAAGAGAAATAATACTGTCAGTCAGTATGACATGCAGATGAGTGCCGTCGATCTTAGAATCACCGCACACTTCACTCATTTGGGCAGTCACGGGGCCAAAACCAGAGTGTGGAGCCACAGTGTGGCGGTGGAGGCAGCAGCAATGGGAGGCCATACAGCACCCTATGACAAAATGGAACCCACCAGCAGTGTGAGGAGACCTGAAAGTGGCACATGGCAGAGTGTGGCGATGGAGACAGCAGCAATGGGAGGCCGTACAGGGACCCATGAGACACTCTGGACCTGGCAGCAGCATGAGGAGGCGGTACGGGGGCCCATGGCAGATTACGGGCCTGGCAGCAGCAATGGGGGGCCCGTAATCTGCCAGCACCCTATGACAAAATGGAACCCACCAGCAGTGTAAGGAGACCTGAAAGTGGCACATGGCAGAGTGTGGCGATGGAGACAGCAGCAATGGGAGGCCGTACAGGGACCCATGAGACACTCTGGACCTGGCAGCAGCATGAGGAGGCGGTACGGGGGCCCATGACAGATTACGGGCCTGGCAGCAGCAATGGGAGGCCCGTAATCTGCCAGCACCCTATGACAAAATGGAACCCACCAGCAGTGTGAGGAGACCTGAAAGTGGCACATGGCAGAGTGTGGCGATGGAGACAGCAGCAATGGGAGGCCGTACAGGGACCCATGAGACACTCTGGACCTGGCAGCAGCATGAGGAGGCGGTACAGGGACCCATGACACACTCTGGACCTGGCAGCAGCATGAGGAGGCGGTACAGGGGCCCATGACAGATTACGGGCCTGGCAGCAGCAATGGGAGGCCCGTAATCTGCCAGCACCCTATGACAAAATGGAACCCACCAGCAGTGTGAGGAGACCTGAAAGTGGCACATGGCAGAGTGTGGCGATGGAGACAGCAGCAATGGGAGGCCGTACAGGGACCCATGACACACTCTGGACCTGGCAGCAGCATGAGGAGGCGGTACAGGGGCCCATGACAGATTACGGGCCTGGCAGCAGCAATGGGAGGCCCGTAATCTGCCAGCACCCTATGACAAAATGGAACCCACCAGCAGTGTGAGGAGACCTGAAAGTGGCACATGGCAGAGTGTGGCGATGGAGACAGCAGCAATGGGAGGCTGTACAGGGACCCATGAGACACTCTGGACCTGGCAGCAGCATGAGGAGGCGGTACAGGGGCCCATGACAGATTACGGGCCTGGCAGCAGCAATGGGAGGCCCGTAATCTGCCAGCACCCTATGACAAAATGGAACCCACCAGCAGTGTGAGGAGACCTGAAAGTGGCACATGGCAGAGTGTGGCGATGGAGACAGCAGCAATGGGAGGCCGTACAGGGACCCATGAGACACTCTGGACCTGGCAGCAGCATGAGGAGGCGGTACAGGGACCCATGACACACTCTGGACCTGGCAGCAGCATGAGGAGGCGGTACAGGGGCCCATGACAGATTACGGGCCTGGCAGCAGCAATGGGAGGCCCGTAATCTGCCAGCACCCTATGACAAAATGGAACCCACCAGCAGTGTGAGGAGACCTGAAAGTGGCACATGGCAGAGTGTGGCGATGGAGACAGCAGCAATGGGAGGCCGTACAGGGACCCATGAGACACTCTGGACCTGGCAGCAGCATGAGGAGGCGGTACGGGGGCCCATGGCAGATTACGGGCCTGGCAGCAACAATGGGAGGCCCGTAATCTGCCAGCACCCTATGACAAAATGGAACCCACCAGCAGTGTGAGGAGACCTGAAAGTGGCACATGGCAGAGTGTGGCGATGGAGACAGCAGCAATGGGAGGCCGTACAGGGACCCATGAGACACTCTGGACCTGGCAGCAGCATGAGGAGGCAGTACGGGGGCCCATGGCAGATTACGGGCCTGGCAGCAGCAATGGGAGGCCCGTAATCTGCCAGCACCCTATGACAAAATGGAACCCACCAGCAGTGTGAGGAGACCTGAAAGTGGCACATGGCAGAGTGTGGCGATGGAGACAGCAGCAATGGGAGGCCGTACAGGGACCCATGAGACACTCTGGACCTGGCAGCAGCATGAGGAGGCGGTACGGGGGCCCATGGCAGATTACGGGCCTGGCAGCAGCAATGGGAGGCCCGTAATCTGCCAGCACCCTATGACAAAATGGAACCCACCAGCAGTGTGAGGAGACCTGAAAGTGGCACATGGCAGAGTGTGGCGATGGAGACAGCAGCAATGGGAGGCTGTACAGGGACCCATGACACACTCTGAACCTGGCAGCAGCATGAGGAGGCGGTACAGGGGCCCATGACAGATTACGGGCCTGGCAGCAGCAATGGGAGGCCCGTAATCTGCCAGCACCCTATGACAAAATGGAACCCACCAGCAGTGTGAGGAGACCTGAAAGTGGCACATGGCAGAGTGTGGCGATGGAGACAGCAGCAATGGGAGGCCGTACAGGGACCCATGACACACTCTGGACCTGGCAGCAGCATGAGGAGGCGGTACAGGGGCCCATGACAGATTACGGGCCTGGCAGCAGCAGTGGGAGGCCCGTAATCTGCCAGCACCCTATGACAAAATGGAACCCACCAGCAGTGTGAGGAGACCTGAAAGTGGCACATGGCAGAGTGTGGCGATGGAGACAGCAGCAATGGGAGGCCGTACAGGGACCCATGACACACTCTGGACCTGGCAGCAGCATGAGTAGGCGGTACAGGGGCCCATGACAGATTACGGGCCTGGCAGCAGCAATGGGAGGCCCGTAATCTGCCAGCACCCTATGACAAAATGGAACCCACCAGCAGTGTGAGGAGACCTGAAAGTGGCACATGGCAGAGTGTGGCGATGGAGACAGCAGCAATGGGAGGCCGTACAGGGACCCATGACACACTCTGGACCTGGCAGCAGCATGAGGAGGCGGTACAGGGGCCCATGACAGATTACGGGCCTGGCAGCAGCAATGGGAGGCCCGTAATCTGCCAGCACCCTATGACAAAATGGAACCCACCAGCAGTGTGAGGAGACCTGAAAGTGGCACATGGCAGAGTGTGGCGATGGAGACAGCAGCAATGGGAGGCTGTACAGGGACCCATGAGACACTCTGGACCTGGCAGCAGCATGAGGAGGCGGTACAGGGGCCCATGACAGATTACGGGCCTGGCAGCAGCAATGGGAGGCCCGTAATCTGCCAGCACCCTATGACAAAATGGAACCCACCAGCAGTGTGAGGAGACCTGAAAGTGGCACATGGCAGAGTGTGGCGATGGAGACAGCAGCAATGGGAGGCCGTACAGGGACCCATGAGACACTCTGGACCTGGCAGCAGCATGAGGAGGCGGTACAGGGACCCATGACACACTCTGGACCTGGCAGCAGCATGAGGAGGCGGTACAGGGGCCCATGACAGATTACGGGCCTGGCAGCAGCAATGGGAGGCCCGTAATCTGCCAGCACCCTATGACAAAATGGAACCCACCAGCAGTGTGAGGGGACCTGAAAGTGGCACATGTCAGAGTGTGGCGATGGAGACAGCAGCAATGGGAGGCCGTACAGGGACCCATGAGACACTCTGGACCTGGCAGCAGCATGAGGAGGCGGTACGGGGGCCCATGGCAGATTACGGGCCTGGCAGCAGCAATGGGAGGCCCGTAATCTGCCAGCACCCTATGACAAAATGGAACCCACCAGCAGTGTGAGGA